>NW_006945876.1:0-1001 GCF_000164805.1 Carlito syrichta | reverse complement strand
TCCCTAGAAGCAGAGCATGGACATGGGTTTCCAGTGGTGGACTGAGGGACTGCTCCAGCGAACCCAGAAAGGGCAGATCAATAAAACTAGCAAGGATCAGGTCTGGCTGGTGATCTGGTTCATCCTGATCCCAGGGAGGTTTTGGAATACACAGGCAGCCCAGAGTTGGCCTCATCATGGTCACCCTTAGATATAAGTAGCAGTGAGTCCCTGGCTGATGGTTATCCTTAAGGAAGGATCTTTTTTGTAGAAGGACAAAATATATATGGACATTGCAGCAACTTGGATGGATTTGGAGTCAATCATACTCAGTGATCTATCACAGAAACAAAGAACAGAGTACCATATGTTCTCACTCATAAGTGGATCTTTAACAATTACAATACTGTAAGAAAGCATTAGGCAGTAATGGGAAACTGTCAGGGGAGAGGGGGAGGAATTGGCAGCTGTGGGAAACTGCTAGGGGTGGGAGGGGTATTCATCATCAACAAGGGTACCTGCATAATCAATGTTTCTATACCTAACCCTGAATTGTACCCCACATCTTTATAATTAAAAAAAGGCTAAAAAAAGGCTAAAAAAAGAAAAGGATTGCACTTAACCTAAAAAAAAGAAATGAATAAGAGCAGCCACTTGGATCTGGCGACTGCTCTTTAGCTGATGGCAAATCTCTCAGCTGAAAAAACCTAGCAGCTTGAGGAAAGGAATCTGAGCCATGCACAAACAGGATCCACTGTCCTGTGGAAATCTCTCTAGGGAAACATAGCAGATTCTTTGGGATGTGGAAAATTAGAGGTGGACACTGAAGATAAGGAAGGGTGAGGTTCTGGGCAGAGGGGAAATGGGAGATTGTAAGGGCCACAAAGCACAGTCTTTGATAAAAAACAAGTGCATTAAGGGAAGGGAGGACCCCCAGACCCACTTCAGAAAGAGGTGACTTTAGGTAGTGCCCCAGTGGGAATACTCATAGTCTAGGAGTCCAAGACCTGGGGCTTTAATTC
>NW_006945875.1:0-314 GCF_000164805.1 Carlito syrichta | reverse complement strand
TGGGGGTGTGGAGTGGGGGGATGTGTAGTCAAACCTCACTGCTAATGTGGCTGATATTCATGTCATTCCCCAGTGCCGACATCACCACTTCAACTCCACCTTAGATTATCAGCCATTAGAGTATCATAAGTGCCACACAATCTAGATTGCTCATATGTGCAGTTCATAACCCTAACCCTAAACTCAAATTGAGATTCCTTCTAAAAAATAATTGGTCTATATTGTAGCAAGATGTTAAAGCCAGGAAAGATATTGAAAGGCTGATGAAATACACCACATTAAAAGAGAACAAAGAATGATTCATTATAATGTAT
>NW_006945874.1:0-706 GCF_000164805.1 Carlito syrichta | reverse complement strand
TGAGCCATGCACAAACAGGATCCACTGTCCTGTGGAAATCTCTCTAGGGAAACATAGCAGATTCTTTGGGATGTGAAAAATTAGAGGTGGACAGTGAAGATAAGGAAGGGTGAGGTTCTAGGCAGAGGGGAAATGGGAGATTGTAAGGGCCACAAAGCACAGTCTTTGAAAAAAAACAAGTGCATTAAGGGAAGGGAGGACCCCCAGACCCACTTCAGAAAGAGGTGACTTTAGGTAGTGCCCCAGTGGGAATACTCATAGTCTAGGAGTCCAAAACCTGGGGCTTTAATTCAATTCCAGATACAGGGGGCAAAATTTTTGATGTGTGTGTGTGTGTGTGTGTGTGTGTGTGTGTGTGTGTGTTTCTTGTATTTGTCCAGGGAATGAGGCTGATAGATGTCTAGACTCAAATCGGCTAGGGCAAAGGAACCCAAGAATTTGGGCAAGAGATACCAGATGAGGAGGCAAATTGTGGTCAGTAGAAGAGACAAAGGTTAGTGGGAGGAGGAATCCCAAATGGGCAGGAAGTAAAGAATGAGGAGGATGAGGAGGGAGTCTGATGCCACCCAGGTTAAAGTGAAGCTGAAGGCAGAAAGCCTGTCAGACAGGAAGGGAGTTTGAGCAGAGAAGGGTTTCTCAACACCAGCCTAGGGGAAGGGCAGGAATGTAGAGTGGGCTTGGGGTGTTAACTAGAGACCAGACATTG
>NW_006945873.1:0-574 GCF_000164805.1 Carlito syrichta | reverse complement strand
CATTCTAGTGCAGAAGTGATGTGTGTTATTGGGAATTACAACGGGTCTTTTTTTACACAAAGTCAGATGTGGGAAGGGTGTCCCCCATCCACCAGAAACCTTAATCCATGAAAACTTAATCAATGATTGCCTTTAAACCCTTTTCATATGATAATCTTAAAATCCCATGAAAAGGATAACCTAATCCGTGACTGACATATTCTATAAACCTTTTTTATCCTAAACTGATTGATTTATGCCAAGTTAAACAATTCTATAGAAGCTTGAGTATTTACTTTACAAACGAAAGTGGCCCATCCCAGAATGTTTGGAATGTGGCCCAGTCAAAAGTTCACAGTGGGCTACCTGCAAGTAACCCAGCTGCATTCTTTCAACAAAATGGCTGTCTTCTAAAACTATATTCTACAATTTACACCTTCAATAAATCCTAAGATCATGGCCCAGAAGCCTGTGACCAATACTAAGGCTCTTAGATGTGACACAAGTTTGATTTATAAGTTGTGTGAAAGCCAAAACTGCAGTTTGCGGAAAAATGGGAACAATGAGCTTCTAAAGTTAGCTTGTGTCATCCCGG
>NW_006945872.1:0-7211 GCF_000164805.1 Carlito syrichta | reverse complement strand
CTCATACGAAACATAAACAATCATGAATAGCCAAAAGAATCTTATCAAAAGTAACACAGCAGAAACTATCGCAGTTCCAGACTTCAAATTTTACTATATCTTTACAATAATCAACACAGCCTGGTATTGGTACAAGAGTAGGTCCATAGGCCAATGAATCAGAAAAGAGAATGAAATCCTCAAATTCTCACCAACTCATCTTTCAAAAAAACCTCGAAGACCGACTGGGTAAGGGAGTACATATTCAGTAAATGGTGCTGGGAAAAGGCTGACAACATGCACAAGATTGAAACAGGACCTCTATCTATCACAATACACATTAACTCTAAATGGATCAAAGACCTAAACGTAAAACAACAAATTATAAGAATCTTAGAAAACGCAGGAGACACCATTAGGGGAACTGGAATCGGAAACTAATTCCTCTTCAGCTCCCTAAATACCCATACCTTAGAACGTAAGTTAGATAAGTGTTATCTCATCAAATTAATATACTTCTGGAAAACAAAAGAAACCATCAGAAGAGCAAGGATACAACCAATAAAATAGGAAAACCTATTCTCCACCTATATATGTATAAAGGCATAATATCTAGGATCTACAAGAAACTCAAACACTCAAAAAATCAGACAAACCTTCCATTTGAAAAGTGTGCAAAATACATAATTGGACACTTTTCATAAGAAGAGATATGGACAGCCAGCAGACATACAAAAATTGCTCAGGCTCACTCATCATCAAAGAAATGCAAAAGAAACCATTTTGAAATACCACATACCCCTTGTAAGACTGGCCAGCATTAATAAAACAAACAATAACAGATGCAGGTCAGTATTTGGGAAGAAATGAATGCTTCTACACTGCATGTGGACTGAAAAGTAGAGTAACTTCTTTGGAAAACAGTGTGGTGGTTTCTAAAGGGACAGGATATTTACCTGCCATGTGATGCAGTAATTCCCCTAACGCGATATACATGAAGGATCTCAAATCATTTTACCAAATAGATACTGCACAGTTTTTTTGCAGCTCTAATCACAATTGCAATAAAACATGGTAGCAACTATGTTGCCTATCAAACCTGGAATGAATAAAATAAATGAGGTATATACATTGTGGAATATTATACTGCCATAAAAAAGGACAGGTATAAGGATTTTGCAGAATGTTTGATGGATATGAGATCAGTCATTTTCAGTGATTTATCACAGAAGAAAAGAACAGAGTTCCATATGTTCTCACTCATGAGTTGAACTTGAACACTTATAGTGCTGTAAGAAGGGATTGGCAGTAGTGGAAAATTTTTATGGGGAAGTGTGAGATTGTCAGTGGAGGGATACTGCTAAGGAAGGGAGGGGCATACCTCATCAACCAGGGACCCTCCATTATAACGTTTGTATATCTAACCCTGAATTGTACCACACATTAAAAAAAAAATTAAAATAAATAATTAAATAAATGAATCAATGAAAGCTGCAAAACACACAACTGACTTTATTTGTTTATTCTATTTTTATTTTCTTTTACTTTAAAAATGGTTCCAATTCAGGGTTGGGTCTAGAAAATTTCATTATGCAGGGGTTGATTTTTTAAGAATTGTATAATACTCCAATGATAACTCCTTTTCCATTTAATACGTTGGAATACATGGTATAATTCTGCCTTGAAAATTGAAAACTACAGTGATTCTCACATAAATTCTGAATGTTTTATACTAACTAAAGTTAAACTTGTTGAGATTTCAGATCTATATCATACTTAGAAAACTGAACCTTGAGATTCAGTGTATCTAAGTGCTATTCAGAAGGCAGAATGCATAATAAATCTTAAAAATTCTAGAAAATTAACAGTATCGAAATTTAATACAGCTTTTTCAATTCTGAAAATGTATGTACATTTTATTGGTGCACTCTGTACTTTCTGCTTGTTAATTTTGATTGAAATTTGCAGATGTCTAATACTTAGAGAAAAGTTTCCCTTAAATACTTGAAGGAAATATAAAATCACATTCCCTTTATATTTTAACCCAATTTATGTTTTTAAAAGAGTATTTCCACTGAACCCCTAGTACTTTCTCTACCTAAGATTTATGCTGTACTCTACAACAGAGTGTCCGATTAATCTGATACTTTTAATCAACAAGCATTTACAATGAGGCACACAGAAAAAGATAATTTGGGGCCCAATATATATCATCCAAAATACATGGAGATTTACAAAGTAGTAAGTATTTGGCCTCTGCATCAGTATAAATATTTAGATAATTGAAAATTCTGGAACGTTGATTATGATCTTTGCAAAGGCGATGATCAAATCCTATAGGAAAAACTGCTCAAAGGCTGTTACACAATACTAATAACATCGAAAAATTTCTAAACTAAAGAAAATACTAAAATATTATTTGATTGTGCTATAACCAAGCCTCAACAGGACTCAGTGACCATAATAATAAAAGACTACTTCTTGGGCAACCCCCTCAGGTCCCCTCCCAGTTTCGGAATTTCTTGGTCTACTCAATAAACACTGCTATAAAAATAAACAAACAAACGAAAACCGCTACCTCGTTTAGAAGATTCTAAATGGACACTTATACATGGAGAAATTATTGGATACGTGTGAACACATGGTTCTCTTCACTTCTTGGAAATGATATCCACCCGTCTACTGCGTTTGTCAGAGCACTATACACTAGTGCTTGAAACCTAAGGATTATTCAATAGTCAAGGTCCCTCCCATTATGATATCAAATTTCTGAGGCTGATGTATAAGTTAAAATTTGACATGCTGGTTTTCCTGACTTTACTTAACTCTTTTATTGTGAAAATTAGCCTTTTAGTTAATCTATAGATTCAATGAAACAACCATTAAGTTAACATCATTTTTCTCAGACCTGGAAATTGCAGTAAAGAACTCATAAGAAAACATAAACAATCATGAATAGCCAAAAGAATCTCATCAAAAGAAACAAAGCAGGAGTTATCGCAGTTCAAGACTTCACATTTTATTGTATGTTTACAGTCATCAACACAGCCTGGTATTTGTACAAGAATAGGTTCATAGGCCAATGGATCAGGACAGAGAATGAAATCCTCAAATCCTCAACCAACTCATCTTTGAAAAAACCTCCAGACCCACTGGGTAATGGAGAACATATTCAGTAAATGGTGCTGGGAAAAGACTGACAACATGCACAAGATTGAAACAGGACCCCTATCTATCACCATACACATTAACTCTAAATAGATCACAGATCTAAACGTAAAACAACAAATTGTAATAATTTTTTAAAACGCCAGAGACACCATTAGCGAAACTGTAATAGGAAACTAATTCCTCTTCAGGGCCCAAAATATCCATGACTTAAGAAGTAAATAAGACAAGTGGGATCTCATCAAATTAAATACGTGAGTGGAGACTTTTCATAAGAAGAGATACAGGTAGCCAGGAGACACATGAAAATTGCTCAGCCACACTCATCATCAAAGAAATGCAATTGAATCCACTCTGAAATACCACATTACCCCTGTAAGACTGACCATCATTAATAAAACAAACCATAACAGATGCAGGTCAGGATTTTGGAAGAAAAAAATGCATCTACACTGCATGTGGACTGAAAAGTATAACAACACCTTTGGAAAACAGTGTGGTGATTTGTAAAGGGACAAGATATTGATGTACCATGTGACCCAGAATTTCCCCCGCAGAGAATATACCTGGAGGAACTCAAATCATTTTAGGAAAAAGATACCTGCACCCGTATGTTTTTTACAGCTCTAATCACAAGTGCAATAAAACATGGTACCATCCATTTTGCCCATCAAAGCTGGAATGGATAAAATAAATGTGGTATATGCACAGTGGAATATTATGCAGCCATAAAAAACGATAAATAGAAGGAATTTGTAGAACGTTTGATGATATGAGGTAGGTCATTTTCAGTGATTTATCACAGAATCAAAGAACAGAGTTCCATATGCTATCACTCATGAGATGAACTGGATCACTTATAGTGCTGTAAGAAAGGGATTGGCAGTAGTGGAAAGCTTTTAAGGGGAGGGGTGAGATTGGCAATGGAGGGATACTTCTCAGGAAGGGAGGGGCATACCTCAGCAACCAGGGACTTGACTTTATCAATGTTTGTGTATCTAACTCTGAATTGTACTCCACATTATTTTAAAAATTAAAATAAATAAATAAATAAATAAAAGCTGTTAAACATGCAACTGACTTTATTTGTTTATTTTATTTTTTAATTTTTTTTAACTTTAAATTGTTACAATTCAGGGTTGGGCCTAGAAACGTTCATTATGCAGGGATGGATTTTTTAAGAATTGTATAATAATCTAATGATAACTCCTTTTCCTTTTAATACGTTGGAATACATGGTATAGTTCTGCCTTCAAAATTGACAACTACAGTGTTTCTCAGAAAAATTCTGAATGTGTTATTCTGCCTAAATTGAAACTTGTTGAGTTTCCAGATCTATATGATTCTTAGAAAACTAAAACTTGATATTCAGTGTATCTAAGTTTTATTAAAAGGCAGAATACCTAATAAATCTTAAAAATTTAATAAAATAAAACAGTACCGAAATTTAATAGAACTTTTTCCATTCTTAAAATTTGTGTACATTTTCTTGATGCACTCTGTATTTTCTGCTTGTTAATTTTGATTAAATGTTACAGATGTGCAATTCTTAGAGAAAAGTTTCCCTTATATATTTGAAGGAAATATTAAATCACATTCCCTTTATATTTTAACCCAATTTATATTTTTAAAAGGGTATTTCCATTGAATCCCCTACTATTTTCTCTACGTAAGATATAATGTTGTACTCTACAACAATGTATCAGATAAATCTGATACTTTTAATCACCAAGCATTTACAATGAGGCACACAGAAAAGGAGAATTTGGGGCCCAATATATATAAACCAAAATAACAAGGAGGATTTGCAAATTAGTAATTATTTGGACTCTGCATTAGTATAGAAATTTATATAATTGATAATTCTGGAAAATTGATTATGATCTTAGCAAGAGCAATGTTCAAATCCTGTAGGAAAAACTGCTAAAAAGTTGTTTCACAATACTAAAAAATCCAAAGTTTCTAAACTAAAGAAAGTGCTAATATATTATTTGGTTGTCCTACAACCAAGCTCCAACAGGACCCCATGACCATAATAATAAAAGAGTACTTCTTGGGAAACCCCCTCAAGTCCACTCCCAGTTTGTGAATTTCTGGGTACTCTCAATAAAGAGTGGTTAGAAAAATTACTACCTCGTTTAGGAGATTCTTGAATGGTCTCTTATCCCTGGAGAAATTTTTGCATAGGTGTGAACACATATTTCGCTTCACTTCTTGGGTATGAAGCTCACCATGTCTACCGCATTTAGCATATCACTGTACACAAGTGCTTGAAGCCTAAGGATTGCTCAGTAGTCAAGGTCCCTCCCATTATGATGCCAAAGTTCTGAGGCTGATGTCATAAATGACAATTTGACATGCTTGTTTCCCTGACTTTAATTACATGTTTTAATGTAAAAATTAGTCTTTTAGTCAATCTACAGATTCAATGAAATAGCGATTAATTCAACATCATTCTTCTCAGACCTGGATATTGCAATAAAGAATTCAAAAGGAACCATAAATAATCATCAATAGCCAAAATAATCTCATCAAAAGAAACAAAACAGGAACTATCGCAGTTCTCGACTTCAAACTTTATTATATGTTTACAGCAATCAACATAGCCTTATATTGGTCCAAGAATATGTCCATAGGCCAATGGATCAGGTCAGAAAGTGGAATCCTCAAATTCTAAACTAACTCATCTTTGAAAAAACCTCCAAGACCCACTGGGTAATGGAGAACATATTCAGTAAATGGTGCTGGGAAAAGGCTGACAACATGCAAAAGATTGAAACAGGACCCCTGTCTATCTCCATACACATTAACTCTAAATGGATCAAAGAACTAAACGTAAAACACCAAATTATAATAATTTGAGAAAACGCACAAGACACCATTAGGAAAACTGGAATTGGAAACTAATTCCTTTTCAGTGCCCTAAATACCCATACCTTAAGAAGTAAGTTAGACAAGTGGGCTCTCAACAAATTAATATACTTCTGCAAAACAAAAGAAACCGTCAGAAGAGCATGGATACAAACAAGAGAAAGGGAAAAACGATTCTCCACCTATATATCTGTGAAGAGGCATAACATCTATGATCTACAAGAAAGTCTAACACTCCGATAAATCAGACAAACATCCCCTTTAAAAAGTGTGCAAAATACGCTATTGGACATTTTGCATAAGAAGAAATATGGGCAGCCAGTAGACACATGGAAATTACCGAGCCTCACTCATCATCAAAGAAATGAAAATGAAACCACTTTGAAATACCACATACCCCCTGTAAGACGTCCCATCATTAATAAAGCAAACAATAAAAGATGCAGTTCAGGATTTGGGAAGAAATAAATGCTTCTACACTGCATGTGGACTGAAAAGTAGAGCAACATCTTTCCAAAACAGTGTGGTGATTTGTAAAGGGACAAGATATTAACCTACATGTGACTCAGTAATTCCCCTGTCAAGAATATACCTGGAGGAACTCAAATCATTTTACCAAATGATGTCTGCACCGGTATGCTTTTTGCAGCTCTAATCACAATTGCAAAAAAACATGGTATCAACAACTTTGTCCATCAAAGCTGGAAAGGATAAAATAAATATTGTATATACACTGTGGAGTATTATGCAGGCATAAAAAAGGACAAATACAAGAATTTTGCAGAACGTTTGATGAATATGAGGTAGGTCATTTTCAATGATTTATCACAGAAACAAAGAACAGAGTTACATATGTTCTCACTCAGGAGCTGAAATTGATCACTTGTAGTGCTGTAAGAAAGTGATTGGCAGTAGTGAAAACCTATTTAGGGGGAGGGGTGTGATTGGCAGTAGAAGGATACTGCTAAGGAAGGGAGGGGCATACCTCATCAACTATGGACTCTGCATAATCAATGTTTACATATCTTACTCTGAATTGTACCCAACGTTTTAAAAAATTAAAATAAATAACTAAATAAATGAAAGCTGTGAAACATGCAACTGACTTTGTTTATTCTATTTTATATATTTTTTTCACCTTAAAAATGGTTGCATTTCAGGGTTGGGCCTAGAAATGTTCATTATGCAGGAAT
>NW_006945871.1:0-510 GCF_000164805.1 Carlito syrichta | reverse complement strand
GGTGAGCTTGGGTTGAGGATATCCCAGAGGATGGAGTGCTTCATGCATCTGCTTTCACCCCGATCCCTGTTTTGCAGCAAGTTGCCCAAAGCTATCCCTGTTGGGTGCTGGACTTTGGTAAACATTGGTCCCTCCATCTGAAGTCACAATGTCTGGTCTCTAGTTAACACCCCAAGCCCACTCTACATTCCTGCCCTTCCCCTAGGCTGAATGAAACCCTTCTCTGCTCAACCCTTCTCTGCTCAAACTCCCTTCCTGTCTGACAGGCTTTCTGCCTTCAGTTCCACTTTAACCTGGGTGGCATCAGACTCCTTCCTCATCCTCCTCATTATTTACTTCCTGCCCATTTGGGATTCCTCCTCCCACTAACCTTTGTCTCTTCTACTGACCACAATTTGCCTCCTCATCTGGTATCTCTTACCCAAATTCTTGGGCTCCTTTGCCCTAGCCGATTTGAGTCTAGACATCTATCAGCCTCATTCCCTGGACAAATACAAGAAACACACACAC
>NW_006945870.1:0-716 GCF_000164805.1 Carlito syrichta | reverse complement strand
GGGTTCGAGACATGCTTGGGTAGCATGGTGAGACCTCACCTCCACAATTAAAAAAAAAACCCAGTCATAGTGGCATACACTTGTAGTTCCAGCTACTTGAAAGGCTGAGGTGGAAGGATCACCTGAGCACAACAGGTCGAGGAGGTGGTGACCATGACTGGGTCACTGCATTCCAACCTGAGCACAGAGTGAGACTAGTATTCAAAAAAAAAAAACAAGTAAATAAGAATTGTCTACATTTAAATTTTTATTTTGCAATATTATACACATATATATGCTATACCTCAATATTTTGTTACAGACCTCCCCCAGTTCTTGGGTCATTATTTATGAACATTATCCTAATGATTACCTAATATTGCATCACATAAATAAACTCTCATTTGTTTAGTCATTTTTCAAGTGTTAGACATTGCATTGATGAGTTTTGCCTAAAAAAAATTCACAGAATATTGTTGCAGGGCCTTAGAGGAGGAAACAGGAAGCAGTTGTTCAGTAGGAAGAGAGATTCACTTCTGCAAGATGAAAATGTTCTAGAGTTCTGTTGCACGATAAGAAGAATATATATAGCATACTAAATCACACAATAGGTAATGGTAGTAAATTTTATGTTAAGTGAGCTTTACTATAAGTAAAAGCACAAACTTGTTAAAAGGTAAAATCCTGGTGTGACAAATCCTAAAGTGTTTGAGAACCTCTTGTCCTTGCAAGGAGGG
>NW_006945869.1:0-2655 GCF_000164805.1 Carlito syrichta | reverse complement strand
CCATTGTGAAACATTGCTTTCTTTATCCGCAAAATGTGGAAACATTGTCTGCTTCCAAGTGCTATTGGAAATCCTTTTGTAAACTATAAAACTTATTATATTAGTTGTTAATTTTCATTGCATATACTACAATAATAATATTATAGATACAAGAAATCAAAGGGCTTTGCTTAATAGACAAGACTTTGTATGATTTCATTTATTTAACATTTGACCTATTATCCAAAAACTCTTTTGAAAAGGAATGTAAGGGTATAAGTCTTGTTTTTAAGAAACTTACAGTAAATTGAAATAAGCAAATAGATGAACAGTTATTGTGCACAGTGCAAAACGCCAAATGTAGGTAGATATTAGGCAGATACTACTATAAAAAGGAAATCCAACCTTGGTAGTTCAGAAAATGAGGTAAACTTGATCAGTACTTAAAGAAGAAGAAGGAGAGTAAAATCAGCAGAGGAAAAGAACAGGACAAATTTTAAAATAGAAAACAATACATATACAACAAGTTTTCTGTATTCAGAAAGCAACCAATGGTTTGGAGTGATGGGGTCTGACGGTTAAGGGATGTACATACCAGGTGACCAGAATTTACTCCATTCTGAAGTTATGAGAACAAATATTACTTACATTAAGTAGGGTCATGAATAAGCATGATCTTTGGAAGTTTTTGCTAGCAGTGTGTGGGTAATGAATGGAGAGCTGAAGGGGTACAGCGACAAGAAGGACCAACAAGCCTGGGAGTATTGGAGCTTAGGGAAATTCCAGGTATTTAGAAAGTAGGAATAAAATTAAGTTAGACTGAAGCATTAGGCATTAGGAAAAAATAAGACTGACCAGAGAGAGAATTAAAGGGTAAAATCCATCACACTCGTTCACTGGTTGGTCAGAGGTGCGTGATGAAGAAGGGATGATTCTTATTTAGTCTTTTAAATTTTAATTGATGAATTTACACTTTCACTAAGATGGAGACCTGGGAAGGATTTGAAAGGAAAGGTACTGAGTTTATTTGTTGGCACATTTATTGAGAGATACCCAAATCTCAGTTGCGAGTCTGAAACTCAGGATAAATCAAACCTGGAGGTGTAAATTTGAGTGTCAGTTGGAAGATAGTAATTGAAACCATATGCATAGAAATCTTGGGAAATTTTTTATTATTCCTCACTTTGATGCCATTATATGATTACATAATTATAATATCTTTCCCATAGGGTTTGTTAAGAAAAAAAAATCTAGCATACCTTAATGATTTATTTCAGAACATTCACGTTAACTTTAAAACAAGTCAATTAAATAATCCTATTATTTTTGATTTGCCCATCTAATAAAAAAAATTATATCTACCACTGCCACTGTCAATTTTAGTTTAAATATTCTGAACTATAATTATATATAATTTAATATAATTATAAGTAAAGATAAATGCCTATTTTAACTTTTGCCATGTGATAAAACTGATGATTCAAGGTTTCTTCCAAATAATGGGATTGACTTGAAGATAAGTCCTGTCAAACAAGAATTCCCACAGTTTAGAGTCCCAGAGCAATCTGTCATAATGAAACATCAGCTATGTCTTTATCTCTTACAAGACTGTAAAAGAGTTGGGTGACTAGACTTGATAATAAGATATTTTAATATGTGAATGTCATCATCATTACTGGTAGATTTGTCTTATTAGCAATGAAAGAGTTGTATAATTACACATTTAAAATTATTCTATTTTCTTTTTGAATCACTTCATCATGATTTCACTTTTGAATAATTTTAAATGTAGACACAAGTACAACGTTTGAATATGAAAACTCAAAATTCAGTGTGCCTTAGTGGCTTTTATTTCTTGTGATTGTAACTTGCCCATGTAAAATGGTGAACTATTTAATACAAAGAGTTTATTACTTTTGTTATGATGATTATAACTTGTTTTGATAATGTTTTATGCACTACATGTATAAATTATGTTTCTCCAATAGCCCTTTCTGATGTGGCATACTTAGCACAATAAAGTAGAAATCTTAGTTTAGGGACATACAGTTCAGCCTATGAGAATTAGCACAATCTAAAATAGTAGGTGAAAACTTAAATGTGCTAATTCTTTTTTGTTTTTTGTGGTTTTTTAAAAATATTTTTTATTATGATGTTGTGGGGTACAGTTAAGCGTTAGGTATGCAATTACATTCCATTCAGGCACTCTGTTGATAAGAGTTGTTTCCCTTTCCCCAGACAGATATTTGCTACTGTTATTCCCATCTCCCCCTCCCCATAGTTTCCCAGTACCGTCACTCATTTTCTTATAGTATTACATTGAATGTTCACGGTCCATTATATGAGTGAAAACATGTGATACTCAGACCTTTGTTTCTGTGAGAGGTCACTCAGTATTATAGACTCTAGTTCCATCCAGGTTACTGCGAAATTCATGATTTTGTTCTTTTTTATGGCTGCGTAGTATTCCATCATGTATATGTAGCACATTTTAAAAATTGAGTCCTCTATTGATGGGCAGCATGGTTGCTTCCAGGTTCCTGCTATTGTGAACAATGCTGTGATAAACATACATGTGCAGGTATCTTTTTTATAGAGTGATCTGAGTTCTTCAGGGTATATTCCCAGTAGGGGGATTGCAGGGACATATGAGAGGTTGATGTTTAGTGCTTTAGG
>NW_006945868.1:0-330 GCF_000164805.1 Carlito syrichta | reverse complement strand
AGTAGTTTGAGACTAGCTTGGGACTCATAGCAAAACTCTGACTCAAGAAAATTTTTTTAAAAATAGTAAAGTAAAATAAAATAAAATTATATTAATAAAGTAAAAGGTAATGTAAAATAAAATAAAATGAAATATAAAATATAATTAACCAGGCATAGTTGTTCCTGTCTCTCATCCCTTCACTTTAGGAGGCCAAGGCAGGAGGATTGCTTGAAGGCAGGTGTTTGAGAAAAGCCTGGGAGTCATAGCAAAACCCTGTTTCTAAAAAATAAAAAAAATAAAGTAAAATAAAATAAAGTAATAAAATATAATTAACCAGACATAGCAGTT
>NW_006945867.1:0-710 GCF_000164805.1 Carlito syrichta | reverse complement strand
TGTTCATTCGCCAGCCCCAGCCTCAAGGAGGACATTTCTACTCTGTTCTCTTTAGATTTCTCCCCTCCAATTAGGGCATGTCCCCTTGAGACACACACTATTTGTCCTTATTTCCCTACAGCTTTCTCTCCTGAGGCAGGAGATTCTCACATACCTGGAGGACTAAACCACTGAAATTCAAATGTAAAATCACCCCATTTTTTTTTTGAGTTGGAGTCTCACTCTGTCTCCCAGACTGGAGTGCAGTGGCCGCTCGCGGCCACCACAGCCTCGACCTGCTGGACTTCGGCGATCCTTCCTCCTCAGCCAAGTAGCTGGAATTGCAGGCATGTACTACCACGCCCGGCTGATTTTTTGATTTATTGTAGATATGAGTTCTCGCTGCCCAGGAGGGTCTCTAACCCACGGGCTCAGGCAATTCACTCACCTCAGCCTCCCAAAGGCACGGGATTACAGGCTGAGCCACCAAGCCTGGCTTTCACCCCATTTTTTACACCTATGCAGGCTCCAAGTTCTCAGCACCTCAGAGCCCATGGAGATCTGCTCCCCCATCTCAGGTCTTCTCTGCAGATTGAGAGTCCTCTCTTTCTCCCCATTTAGTCCTGAGATGTACCCCAAAATGGTTAGCAAGTCACCAAAGAAACAGCCACGAGACCACATTCCACCTAAGTAAGACTTTATTCCCACAGCTTCAGTGTTTTGTGTTTGTC
>NW_006945866.1:0-327 GCF_000164805.1 Carlito syrichta | reverse complement strand
GGACTCAAATCTCTCTCTGCCTCGCCCTGGCAAAAATATTTGTGATTCCCTTAGGGTCTAAACAGATAATCCAGGAGAATCTCATATGGTGGGTGAAGATCTCAATGATATCACAATTAAAAGCCTTGTTGTCACAAAAAGTAATTTTCTTGGACACTGGGTGTAGTCCCCAGATATACTGGGGAGACCTAATTCTGCTGACTACAGCATTAGAGAAACGTCCCAATGTCTGTCTTCATATACAAAAGCTTTTGACAACACTCTCGTATTCCAGTTCTGTGTACTTGATCATGGTAAAGTCTGTGCCAAGGTCATATCTCCCTATGC
>NW_006945865.1:0-850 GCF_000164805.1 Carlito syrichta | reverse complement strand
GTACAAAATGTAAGGACTTCATAAAAAGCCAGAGCCTGCACAAATGACTCCCCCAGGAATGAGACCCTGCACCCATCCTGGTATCTGCCACAGAGCAGATATTTTGCCCTCACATTCCTTTGTTGCTTTCACAAAGTTGGTGTGCATTTATACATATAATCCACACACAGGACCTTGGAAACAAGAAACAGAATCTACCATCTTAGTGGTCTTGCTTTTATGCCTGCTCATTTTGGATCTGGATCTCTGAACGACTTGCTCATCAGATGGGGTATTGAATACAGAGTTGGGCAGTGAGGTGTGGCGTGGCAAGATGGGAAGACTGGGTATGAGTAATTGTAAAGCTTTAGAAGGGAATCCATGTATTTGGTGAGATTTGGCATGGAGAGGAATTACTAAGGCCAAGGATGACGTCTTTATTGGGGACTAACTCCAGGGTAGGTTTGAGGACGATAAGTGGTGGGGTCCATCTAACTGTTAAGGAAAGAGCAGTCGAACTGCTGAGTGAAGCTGAGAGTGCTATTCTTTCAACTTGGGTGTGAAGTGTGAGATGTGGACATGAGGGAATGGAGAGATTTTTGAAGAAGAAGATTAGTGACATGACATTGTGAGCAAGACAGAGGACCAGATATTCAGGTAGATAAGGATTTGAGAGAGACTACAAGGGACAGGAAGAACAGAATCCAGTGGGGCCTGCCAGGCTAGAGAGCCAAGAGGGATTAGAGGATGACAGGCTGTCATGGACTCAACCTCGAGCTGAGAGCACTTGGACATTTAATGCAAGACAGTATGAGTATGGGAGCATCAGACTAGAAAAGAATCTTGAACTGTCTAGGTAAAGGTGGTGAAT
>NW_006945864.1:0-758 GCF_000164805.1 Carlito syrichta | reverse complement strand
AATTCAAAGGGTAACAAAAGAGATTCTGTCTGTTGAATATAAGAGCAGTAAAATTAGATGCAAAAGGGCATGCGTAGATTTATGACAGCCATTAACCAAACCTACCACACTGGAGTTTTATCTTGATTTTATCTCCCAAGGATGATTAGTGTGTTGTCATCATTACAGGATGGTGTCTAAAGCCATCTTGGATGAGCATTTCAACTGTATTCCTGGCCACATTATGAATATAAGGAATAGAATGCACTCAACTTTTTGTCAAGATACATGTACCAGTCTGCTATACACAAAGTTTAGAATCACAATGAAACTAACATGCACACAGACACACACACACACACACACACACACACACACACACGCACGCACACGCACACGCACACGTGAGTGCTTCTAGTATACATCAGTTTTTTGGTTTTTTTGTTTGTTTGGTTTGAATTGGAGTCTCACTCTGTTGCCCAGACTGGAGTGCAGTGGCCACTCCCAGCCACCGCAGCCTCGACCTGCTGGGCTCCCAGCAATCTTTCCACCTCCGCCTTCCAAGGAGCTGGAACTATAGGTGCGCGCTACCACACCCGGCTCATTTTGATTTATTGTAGAGATGAGGTCTCACCAAGTTGCCCAGGCAGGTCTTGAACCCGCAGGCTCAGGCAATCCACTCACTTCAGCCTCCCAAAGGCGCGGTATTACTTACAGTCTGAGCCACCAAGCCCGGCTAGGATTTCAGTTTTAAATTTGTGAGTACAATAGCATGGTAT
>NW_006945863.1:0-4810 GCF_000164805.1 Carlito syrichta | reverse complement strand
CTTCAAATTTGACAACTACAGTGATTCTTACATAAATTCTGAATGTTTATCTGCTAAATTGAAACTTGTTGAGATTTCAGATCTATATCATCGTTAGAAAACTGAACCTTGAGATTTAGTGTACTTAAGTGCTATTCAAAAGGCAGAATGCATAATAAATCTTAAAAATTTTAGAAAATAAAACTATCATAATTTAATACTTTTTTTATTCTTAAAATTTGTGTAAATTTTCTTGTTGCACTCAGTATTTTCTGCTTTTTAATTTTGATTAAAATTTGCAGATATGCAATTCTTAGAGAAAAGTAATCACATTCACTTTATATTTTAACACAATTTATATTTTTAAGAGTATTTCCATTGAATCCCCTAGTATTTTCTCTACATAACACATAAGGCTGTATTCTGCAACAAAGTATCCAATTAATCTGATACTTTTAATCACCAATCATTTAAAATAAGGCACACAGAAAAAAGAGAATTTTGGGCCCAATATGAATAAACGAAAATAACATGGAGATTTGCAAAGTAGTAAGTATTTGGGCTCTGCATAGTTTAAAAATTTAGATAATTAAAAATTCTTGAAAATTGCATATAGTCTTAGCAAAAGCAATGCTTAAGTATTTGGGCTCTGCATTAGTTTAAAAATTTAGATAATTAAAAATTCTTGAAAATTGCATATAGTCTTAGCAAAAGCAATGCTTAAATCTTGTAGGAAAAACTGCTCAAAGGCTGTTACACAATACTAAAAACATCCAAAAGTTTCTAAACTAAAGAGAGTGCCAAAATATTATGTGGTTGAGCTGTAACGAAACTCCAACAGGACTCCATGATCATAACAATAAAAGACTACCTCGTGGGCAACTCCCTCAGGTCCCTTCCCAGTTTGGGGGTTTTCGACCCTCTCAATAAAGACTGCTTTTAAAAAAAAGACTACTTCGTTAGAGGATTCTTGAATCGTCACTTACCCCTGGAGAAATTTTTGGATGTGTTCACCATGTGAACACAAGGATATCTTCACTTCTTTGGAATGAAATCCATCATGTTTAAAACATTTGACAGATCACTGTACAGAAGTGTCTGATGACTAAGGATTGCTCAGTAGTCAAGGTCCCTCCCATTATGATGTAAAAGGTCTGAGGCTGATGTCACAAATGACAATTTGACATGCTTGTTTCCCTGATTTACTTACCTCTTTTAATGTAAAAATTAGCCTTTTAGTCAATCTACAAATTCAATGAAATAGCCATTAAGTTAATGTCATTCGTCTCAGACCTGGAAATTACAAAAAAAGTATTCATATGAAACCATAAACCATCATGAATAGCCAAATGAAACTTATCAAAAGAAGCAAAGCAGGAACTATCGCACTTCGAGACTTCAATTTTTCTGTTTGTTTACATTAATCAATGAAACCTGGTATTGATACAAGAATAGGTCCATAGGCTAATGGAAAAGTGCAAAGAATGACATGCTCAAATCTTCAAACAACTCATCTTTGAAGAAACCTCCAAGACCCACTGGGTAATGGAGAACATATTCAGTAAATGGTGCTGGGAACAGGCTGACAACATGCACAACATTGAAGCAGGACCCCCATCTATCAACATACACATTAACTCTATATGGATCAAAGACCTAAACGTAAAAAGCAAATTATAAAAATCTTAGAAAACGCAGGAGACACCATTAGGGAAACTGGAATTGGAAACTAATTCCTCTTCGGGGCCCTAAATACCCATGCCTTAAGACGTAAGTAAGACAAGTGGGATCTCATCAAATTAATATACTTCTGCAAAACAAAAGAAACCATCAGAAGGGCAGGGATACAGCCAACAGAATGGAAAAACGGTTCTCCACCTATATATTTATAAAGAGGCATTACATCTCCAATCTACAAGAAACTCAAACACAGAAAAATCAGACAAACATTCCCTTTGAAAGTCTGCAAAATACGTGATTGGACACTTTTCATAAGAAGAGATACAGACAGCCAGCAGACACATGAAAACTGCTCAGCCTCACTCATCATCAAAGAAATGCAAATGAAACCACTTTGAAATACCACATTCCCCCTGTAAGACTGGCCATCAATAATAAAACAAACCAGAACAGATGCAGGTCAGAATTTTGGAAGAAATTAATGATTCTACACTGCATGTGGACTGAAAAGTAGAGCAACATTTTTGGAAAACAACTTGGTGGTTTGTTAAAGGAAAAATCTTGACCTACCTTGTGGCTCAGAAATTCCCCTTCGAGAATATATCTGGAGGAACTCCAATCATTTTTCTAAAAATATACCTGCACCCATATGTTTTTGCAGCTCTAATTACAATTGCAAAAAAATATGGTACCAAACATGTTGTCCATCAAAGCTGGAATGGGTAAAATGAATGTGGTATATACACAGTGGAATATTATGCAGACATAAAAAAGGACAGATAGAAGGATTTTGCAGAACGTTTGATTGATATGTGGTAGGTAATTTTCAGTGATTTATCACAGAGTCAAAGAACAGAGTTCCATACGTCCTCACTCATGAGCTGAACTTGATCACTTTTAGTGCTGTAAGAAAGTGATTAGCAGCAGTGGAAACCTGTTTAGGGGGAGGGGTGAGATTGGCAGTGTAGGGATACTGCTAAGGAAGGGAGCGGCATAACTCATCTACCAGGGAACCTGCAAAATCAATGTTTGCACATCTATCTCTGAATTGTATGCCACATTTTTAAAAAATTTAATATAAATTATTAAATAAATAAATGAAAGTTATAAAATGTGCAATTGACTTTACTTGTTTCTTTTATAAATATTTTCTTTTTTAGTGTTAAAATGGTTACAATTCAGGGTTGGGCCTTGAAATGTTCATTATGTACGGATTGATTTTTAAGAATTGTAAGAATACTCCAATGAAAACACCTTATCCCTTTAATACGTTGGAATACATGGTATTATACATTCAAAACTGACAACTACAGTGTTTTTCATATATATTCTGAATGTTTTATTCTGCGTAAATTGAAACTTGTTAAGATTCCAGATCTATATCATTCTTAGAAAACTGAAACTTAAGATTCAGTGTACCTAAGTGCTATTCAGAAGGCAGAATGCATAATAAATCTTAAAAATTTTAGAAAATAAAACAGAATCTTGATTTAACACAGCTTTTTCAATTCTTAAAATTTGTGTACATTTTCTTGGTGCACTCTGTATTTTCTGCTTGTTAATTTTGATTAAATGCTACAGATGCACAATACTTAGAGAAAAATTTCGCTTATATATTTGAAGGAAATATAAAATCACATTCTCTTTATATTTTAACACAATTTTTTTTTTTAAAAGAATATTTACATTGAATCCAATCGTATTTTCTCTACCTAACACATAATACTGTACTCTGCAACAAAGTGTCCGATTATTTGGTACTATTAATCACCAAGCATTTACAATGAGGCACACAGACCAAAGAGAATTATGGTGCCGAATATATATAATCTAAAATAACCTGGAGATGTACAAATTTGTAAGTATTTGGGCTCTGCATTTGTATATGAATTTAGATAATTGAAAATTCTGGAAAAGTGATTATGATCTTAACAAAAGCAATGTTCAAATTTTGTAGGAAAAACTGCTCAAAGGCTGTTACACAATTCTTAAAACATCCAAAAGTTTCTAAACTACAGATAGGAGTAAAATATTATTTGGTTGTGCTATAATGAAGCCTCAACAGGACTCTGTGACCATAATAATAACACTACCTCTTGGGTAACCCACACAGGTTCCCTCCCAGTTTGGGAGTTTTTTGGTCCACTCAATGAACACTGCTTTAAAAAAAATTACCTCGTTTAGAGGATTCTTGAATGATCACTAAGCCCTGGAGAAATTTTTGTATTGGTGTGAACATATGGATCCCTTCACTTCTTGGGAATGAAATCCACTATATCCACCCCATTTGGCAGAGTACTGTACACAAGTCCTTGAAGCCTAAGTATTGCTCAGTAGTCAAGGTCCCTCCCATCATGATGTCAAAATTCTGAGTCTGATTTTATAAATGACAATTTGACATGCTTGCTTCTGTGACTTTACTTACCTTTTTTAATGCAAAAATTAGCCTTTTAGTCAATCTAGAGATTCAATGAAAAAACCATTAAGTTAGCATCATTCCTCTCAGACCTGGATATTGCAATAAAGAATTCATAAGAAACCATAAACAATCATGAATAGACAAAAGAACAAAAACAAAGCAGGAACTATCACAGTTCCACACTAAAACTTTACTATATGTTACAGTAATCAACACAGTCTGGTATTGGTACAAGAATAAGTCCATAGGCCAATGGATCACGACAGAGAAAGAGATTCTCAAATTCGCAACCTATTCATCTATGAAAAAACTTCCAAGACCCACTGGTTAATGGAGAACATGTTCAGTAAATGGTGCTGGGAAAAGGCTGACAACATGCACAAGATTGAAACTGGACCCATATCTATCACCATACACATTAACTCTAAATGGATCAAAGACCTAAACGTAAAACACCAAATTATAATAATCTTGCAAAATGCAGGAGACACCATTAGGAAACTTATTCCTCTTCAGAGCGCTAAATACACATCCCTTAAGGAGTAAGTTAGATAAGTGGAATATCATCAAATTAATATACTTCTGCAAAACTAATGAACCCATCAGAAGAGCAGGGATACAGTCAATAGAATGAGGAAAAGGATTCTTCACATATATATCTGTAAAAAGGCAGAACATCTAGGCTCTACAAGAAACCCTAACACTCAGAAAAATCAGACAAACTTTCCCTTT
>NW_006945862.1:0-606 GCF_000164805.1 Carlito syrichta | reverse complement strand
CAGGTTGAGGCTGTGGTGGCCGTGAACATACTAGCCTGGGCCACTGACTGAGACTCTTAACTCAAAAAAAAAAAAAAAAGGAAAGAACGAAAGAGAGAGATAGAGGGAGGGAAGGAGGGAAGGAGAGAGGGAGGGAGCAAAGAAGGAAGGAAGGAAGGAAGGAAGGAAGGAAGGAAGGAAGGAAGGAAGGAAGGAAGGATGGAAAGAAGAAAGAGAAGCAGAGCCAGGCATGGTGGCTCATGCATGTAATTTCAGCAGTTTGGGAGGTGGAGGCATGAGGATTGCCTCAGTCCAGGGGTTCAAGACATGCTTGGGTAGCATGGTGAGACCTCACCTCCACAATTTAAAAAAAAACCCAGTCATAGTGGCATATACTTATAGTTCCAGCTACTTGAAAGGCTGAGTTGGAAGGATCACCTGAGCACAACAGGTCGAGAAGGTGGTGACCGTGACTGGGTCACTGCATTCCAGCCTGAGCACAGAGTGAGATTAGTATTCCAAAAAAAAAAAAAAAACAAGTAAATAAGAATTGTCTACATTTAAATTTTTATTTTGCAATATTATACACATTTATATGCTATACCTCAATATTTTGTTACAGACCTC
>NW_006945861.1:0-1225 GCF_000164805.1 Carlito syrichta | reverse complement strand
TTTTATTTTCAGTCTTTGTTACAGTTTTGGAAGTGATTTTGAGATCTCATTAACGTCAGAGATTGTTTATTCAGCTGTGTCTAAATTACTAACGATCTGAACCAAGCTTTCTTCATTTCTGCTACAGCATTTTAAAAAAAAAGTTGTCATAGAATTTCCATTTCTCTGCGTTACCCATGTGATATTGTCTGTTGTCTACTTTTTCCATTAGTCTTTAGTATATTGTTTTAAATTCATAATTTGATATTCATAATATTTCTGTCATTTCTGTATTGTATTGATACTCTGTCTTTTCAAATTGTGTATTTTGTCTTTTAGTAGGCATTTACTTTTTTTATAGAAAGGTAGAAAAGATTTAGTGAATAAAAGGAACTGTGAGTAATAAGGTGGGGAAACTTTCTTTAGTTGTATAGCTAGGTCTCTGTCTTTCAGTGAACCTGTGCCCATGGATTATTTATGTCACAAGTGCTTTTCTGTTGTTTTGGTTTTTGGCGATTTTTCCTTCCTTGGTGATCCATGGTGGCTAAAGGGGACTTCAGTTTGTTACTTCTCTTTCCTATGTGGAAGGCTGGATATACCTTTTTTCCTAGGTCAGTTAGACTCTGATGAAACCTTAGTAGGTAAGGCTCTTAAAATAATTTCTCTTGAGAGTAGGCCTTGGTGAGTAGAATAGAATGCTCTGTATAGTTTATAATGATTCATTTACCTTTTCTCCTGCCAGAAGCATGAGGAAATTTTTCTCTGATATTCACTTTAAGAACTTGGCAGAAGTCCTGGAGGCAAAACTTCCAAAGGTGTGGGGAGCCTTCAAATTTTTAAAACTTCCTAAATTTTTAAGGTTTAAGTTTTGTAAACAATACATACAGAGAAGAGTTGAAGTTGCTGTTTTAATTTTATTTTATTTTTGAGTTGGAGTCTCACTCGGTCGCCCAGACTGGAGTGCAGTGGCCGCCCCCGGCCACCGCAGCTTCGCCTGCTGGGCTCTGGCGATCCTTCCTCAGCCTTTTGAGTAGCTGGAATTACAGGCATGTGCTACTATGCCCAGCTGATTTTTTGATTTATTGTAGAGATGAGGTCTCGCTAACCAGGCAGGTCTTGAACCCGCGGGCTCAGGCAATCCACTCACCTCAGTCTCCCAAAGGCGAGGGATTACAGGCTGAACCACCGAGCCTGGCTGAAGTTGCTGTTTTTAAATATAAAATTATTTTTCTCTTAAACTAATGTA
>NW_006945860.1:0-823 GCF_000164805.1 Carlito syrichta | reverse complement strand
TATTCCCAGCACTTTGGAAGGCTAGGCAAGAAAATTGTCTAAGCTCAGGAGCTCGAGACCAGCCTGGGTAAATTGGTGAGACTAATTTTTACAATAAATAAAAATAATAATAATAAGCCAGGCATGGTAGTGAGCACCTGTAGTTCCATTTCCTTGAACAGCTGAGGTAGAAGAATTACCTGAGCCCAGCAGGTCGAGGCTGTGGTGGCCGTGAACATACTAGCCTGGGCCACTGACTGAAACACTTAACTCAAAAAAAAAAGGAAAGAAAGAAAGAGAGAGATAGAGGGAGGGAAGGAGGGAAGGAGAGAGGGAGGGAGCAAAGAAGGAAGGAAGGAAGGAAGGAAGGAAGGAAGGAAGGAAGGAAGGAAGGAAGGAAGGAAGGATGGAAAGAAGAAAGAGAAGCAGAGCCAGGCATGGTGGCTCATGCATGTAATCTCAGCAGTTTGGGAGGTGGAGGCATGAGGATTGCCTCAGTCCAGGGGTTCAAGACATGCTTGGGTAGCATGGTGAGACCTCACCTCCACAATTTAAAAAAAAAACCCAGTCATAGTGGCATACACTTGTAGTTCCAGCTACTTGAAAGGCTGAGGTGGAAGGATCACCTGAGCACAACAGGTCGAGAAGGTGGTGACCGTGACTGGGTCACTGCATTCCAGCCTGAGCACAGAGTGAGACTAGTATTCCAAAAAAAAAAAACAAGTAAATAAGAATTGTCTACATTTAAATTTTTATTTTGCAATATTATACACATTTATATGCTATACCTCAATATTTTGTTTCAGACCTCCCCCAGTTCCTGGGTCATTATTTATGAACATTA
>NW_006945859.1:0-740 GCF_000164805.1 Carlito syrichta | reverse complement strand
ATATAGGTGGAGAATTGTTTTTCCCATTCTGTGGGCTGTATCTCTGTTCTTCTTATAGTTTCTTTTGTTTTGCAAAAGTTTATTAATTTGATGATATCCCCACTAGTCTAATTTACTTCTTAAGGCATGGGTATTTAGGGTTTTGAATAAGAATTAGTTTCTGGTTCCAGTTTCCCTAATGGTGTCGCCTGCATTTCGTAAGATTATTATAATTTGGTGTTCTGTATTTAGGTCTTTGATCCATTTAGAGTTAATGTGTATAGTGATAGATAGGGGTCCTGATTCAATCTTCTGCATGTTGTCAGCCTTTTCCCAGCACCATTTACTGAATATGTTCTCCATTACCCAGTGGATGAGTTGGTTGAGAATTTGAGGATTTCATTCTCTATTCTGATCCATTGGCCTTTGTACCTATTCTTGTACCAATACTAGGCTGTGTTGATCACTGTAAACATAGAGTAAAGTTTGAAGTCTGCAACTGCAATAGCTCCTGCTTTGTTTCTTTTGATAAGATTCTTTTGGCTCTTCCTGATCCTTTATGGTTTCATATGAATTCTTCATTGTAATTTCCAGGTCTGAGAAGAATGATGTTAACTTAATGGCTATTTCATTGAATATGTAGATTGACTAAAAGGCCAATTTTCACATTCAAAGAAGTAAGTAAAGTCAGAGAAGAAAGCACACCAAATTGTCATTCATGACATCATCCTCAGAACTCTGCATCATAATGGGAGAGTCCA
>NW_006945858.1:0-1020 GCF_000164805.1 Carlito syrichta | reverse complement strand
TGCAATCCCCCTACTGGGAATATACCTTGAAGAACACAAATCACTCTATAAAAAAGATACCTGCACACGTATGTTTATCGCAGCATTGTTCACAATAGCAAGAACCTGGAAACAACCATGCTGCCCATCAAAAGAGGACTGGATTAAAAAAATGTGGTACATATACACGATGGAATACTACGCAGCCATAAAAAAGAACAAAATCATGAATTTCGCTGCAACCTGGATGGAACTAGAGTCTATAATACTGAGTGACCTCTCACAAAAACAAAAATCCGAATATCACATGTTCTCACTCATATAATGGACCTTGAACATCCAATGCAATACTATGAGAAAATGACGGATGGTACTGGGAACCTACGGGGGGGAGGGGGATGGGATTAACAGTAGCAAATATCTGTCGGGGGATGGGAAAACACTTCTTATTTACAGGGTGCCTGAATGAAACGTCATTGTACACCTACCCTTAACTGTACCCCACAAAACCATAATAAAAACTACTGATTAATAAAAAAAAAAAAAAAATAAAAAAAAAAATAAAATATTACTTATGGGAAGTCCTAAAGAGGTTCAAACAGAGTTGTATAGTCACTTTTAGAAGCCTATAGTATTTAACTTCAATTAGAAGTATTTGTGAGTTTTTGTTTTCTCTAAAGCTTTCAAATAATGATATAATCATGTATGTATGTCCATTTTGACCTCAGAGATCAATAGGTCAATAAGCTCTATCAGCCTACAAAACTTACAGTATATGTATCAGTATACACATCACCGTTCTAGGCACTTCTTCCTGAAACAGAGGGACTAGGAATGCATGGACATTGCCAGAGCTCAAAGTCATCTTGGTTACTAGGCCTCACCAGGCATACCAGTGGCTCCGCCCCCACCAGTGAGTGACCTACTCTGCAGCAGGCAGCATGAGTGTGCCCCGCCATGGGTTTCATGGGGAAGCTGACTCTTCTTTCTCAAATAGTATTTGAGTGATGTCATCCCCACCTTTGGAATTTCTCAAAACTT
>NW_006945857.1:5774-6218 GCF_000164805.1 Carlito syrichta | reverse complement strand
CTGTTAGGAGAGTTGCAGAAAAATAAAAAATACTGTGGCACACCTCCCCAGGCCAATGTTCGTGTGCATTTGGTGTTTTAGGGCCCAAAACACATTGGCTCTCCAATCCAAATTTAATTAAGTTCTGGAGATATCAGAAGTAAATTCTAACCTAAACACCTAAGCTTTTACCTCATCAATGTCATCCTTCCAAGAAACAGCCTATCTGATATCTTTCTGTAAAAGGATTTAATCCTGTAGCGGAGGTTGTTGATGCCCAGCTCACTTGCCCTTCCTTCCTTTGGGCTCATACCCCAAACATGCCTTCTTTAGAGATTTGCCCTCACTGAATTAGATCAAACTGTTCCAAGTTGTTTCCCTCCACCAACTTCCTGAGAACAGGCAACAGCTAGGTTCTGAATGGCCCAGGAATCTGCAAGCAGCAAAGTAAGAAAACCTCTGTCC
>NW_006945857.1:0-5078 GCF_000164805.1 Carlito syrichta | reverse complement strand
ACTCTAGAACATTTTCATCTTGCAGAAGTGAATCTCTCTTCCTACTGAACAACTGCTTCCTGTTTCCTCCTCTAAGGCCCTGCAACAATATTCTGTGAATTTTTTTTAGGCAAAACTCATCAATGCAATGTCTAACACTTGAAAAATGACTAAACAAATGAGAGTTTATTTATGTGATGCAATATTAGGTAATCATTAGGATAATGTTCATAAATAATGACCCAAGAACTGGGGGAGGTCTATAACAAAATATTGAGGTATAGCATATATATGTGTATAATATTGCAAAATAAAAATTTAAATGTAGACAATTCTTATTTACTTTTTTTTTTTTGAATACTAGTCTCACTCTGTGCTCAGGTTGGAATGCAGTGACCCAGTCATGGTCACCACCTCCTCGACCTGTTGTGCTCAGGTGATCCTTCCACCTCAGCCTTTCAAGTAGCTGGAACTACAAGTGTATGCCACTATGACTGGGTTTTTTTTTTAATTGTGGAGGTGAGGTCTCACCATGCTACCCAAGCATGTCTCGAACCCCTGGACTGAGGCAATCCTCATGCCTTCACCTCCCAAACTGCTGAGATTACATGCATGAGCCACCATGCCTGGCTCTGCTTCTCTTTCTTCTTTCCATCCTTCCTTCCTTCTTTCCTTCCTTCCTTCCATCCTTCCTTCCTTCTTTCCTTCCTTCCTTCCTTCCTTCTTTGCTCCCTCCCTCTCTCCTTCCCTCCTTCCCTCCCTCTCTCTCTCTCTTTCTTTCTTTCCTTTTTTTTTGAGTTAAGAGTCTCAGTCTGTTGCCCAGGCTAGTATGTTCGCGGCCACCACAGCCTCGACCTGCTGGGCTCAGGTAATTCTTCTACCTCAGCTGTCCAAGGAAATGGAACTACAGGTGCTCACTACCATGCCTGGCTTATTATTATTATTTTTATTTATTGTAAAGATTAAGTCTCACCAATTTACCCAGGCTGGTCTCGAGCTCCTGAGCTTAGACAATTTTCTTGCCTAGGCCTTCCAAAGTGCTGGGAATACAAGTTTGAGCCACTGTGCCTGGTCCTTCTTATTAGATTTTTAAAGCTTTATTTTTTGGGGGGATGGTTGGACCAGATTCAAACTCAATTTGTGTGATTCTTGTTTCCTCTATTTTTCTTTTCTGTAAGAGTGCTCCTTTCTTTTGAAATGAAAATTCAAGACTCAAATTTACTGTCTCTCTACACCATGCACTTATTTAACCAGGATTTATGCAAGATATCCTGTCCTGAGACCTTCTGAATCACCTCTGTCTGAGCCAGGTCATCAGAGACAAGGCACCTGGCAGCATCCCATGGGCCTTCATGAGACTGCTTTCACTAGTCATTCCTGAGAGGTTGCAGCTATCTGTGTCCAGAGGTGTCAACAAAATGTGGCCCCTGAGAGACCCACAGCCTTGGTGTCTTGTGCTTCTTCTGAGGAGGTGTTTTGCTATTGTTATTGCTTTTTTTTTTAATTGGAAGACTATTTATTCATTTCTTTATTTTAGAGTCAGAGTCTCACTCTGTTCCCCCAGCTGGAATGCAATGGCACACTCATGGCTACCGCAGACTCAACATGCTGGCCTCAGGTGATCCTTCCACCACAGCCTCCCAAGTAGCTGGAACTACAAGGTGCCCACCACCATGCCCAGCTAATTTTTAAAATGTATTGTAGAGGTGAGGTGTCATCAAGTTTCCCAGGCTGATCTTGAGCCCCTGGGCTCAGGTAATCCTTTTGCCTTGGCCTCCCAAAGTGTTAGAATTACAGGTGTGACCCACGGTGCCAGGCTAACTTTTTATTTTAGAGAAATTTTTGTGTTCAAGTTCCTTTTTCTGTTTCTATAAATTTTACTGCTTTAAATATCCCATGTAAGTGAAATCAGACAGAATGTTTGTGTCATCTTTTGTGACAGGGTTATTTTAGTTAGCATACACCACTCCATGTTCATCTATGTTGTGGCACGTGTTGAAATTTCCCTCTTTTAAAGGCTGAAGAGCATCCCTTGTGTGTATATACCCATTTCTTCATCCATTTCTCCACTGGTGGACACTTGTGCTTCTTCTCCTTCATGGCTACTGTGAATAGCACTGCAGTGGAAAGAGCTGTATGAAGGTCTCCTAAAAATTCTGCTTTCAGTTACTTTACATAATCAGAAGTGGAATTGCTGGATCATCTGTTAGTCTATTTCTATTTTTTAAAATGTAACTCCTGTAATGTTTGCACAATGGCTGCACCATTTTGCTTACCTAAGAATGGTGCACAGGAGTTCCAATTTCACTACATCCTGGCCAACTCTTATCATTTTTTGTTTTTTTGATAATGGCCATCATAATGGTTGTGAGATCATTTTCTTTGCATTTCTCTAATAATGAGTGCTGTTGAGCATATTTTCATATGCATCTTGGGAGGTGAATGGAGAAGGATCACACAATCCAGGAGTTCAAGGTTGTAGTGAGCTATGATTCCACCCCTGCACTTTGTCCTAGGTGAAAGACCCAGACCCTGTCTCTAAGAAAAAATGCAAATGGGTATTGGTTTGTTTTTGTTCTTTAATTGCAAGTGTTCTTTCTTTATTCTGGATTTTGTACTCTCATAAGGTATGTAATTTACAAATGGTTTCTCTCTTGTCTCAGGTTGTCATTCATTGTGTCCATTTTTCTTTTACTGTGAACACATTTCTTTTTGTTATTTAGTTTTTGTTTCTCTTCAATCCAACTAGACTGGAAGGGAATAAGGAAAATATGGAACCCAAAGAACTGCAGTGAGAGAACAAAGATTGTAGGATATTGCCAGCAAATGGGACAGAGGGGTGCTCTCCTGAGCTACAGAAGGAATGGTCTGGTAGTTAAGATAAAGCAAGTCCAATTTATTTGAGTTGTCCACATTGGCAATAGTGAGCTTCTTGTTGGAATTGCCATTCTTGGAGCCAAAGTCCTCCATGGCTTGTACAACATTCATGCCCACTTTCCCCTTGCCAAAGACCACATGCTTGCCATCCAATCATTCAGTCTTAATAGTGCATGTGAAAAACTGGGAACAATTTGTGTTGGGTCCAGCATTTTCCATGGACAAGATGCCAGGAACCATGTACTTCAGGAGGAAGTTCACATCAAATTTCTCCCCATAGATTGACTTGCCAGTGCCAGTATGACGTGTGAAGTCACCACCCTGGCACAAAACATCTGGAATAATTCTGTGAAAGCAGGAACGCTTCTAACCAGATTGTTTTTCTCCAGTGCTCAGAGCATGAAAGTTTTCTGCTGTCTCTGTGCGGGGGTCCTGCCCCTGCCAAGGGTGTGACGTTTCCTGAAGGAGAGACAAATAGGCGAAAGATGAAAATATTATACTCGGACACCTGCTTGCTGAACAAACAACAATTTATGTTAGTTAACATAGAGCTTTTATACCATTTGTAAAGGGGCAAGACAAAGAAAATTCCTTCACATACATATCATTTAAAAGTTACCACCATCTAGTGGCCTTAGCAACAAACAAGCCAAGAACACTATAAACATTCAGAGAATGAGTCTTATTCATAAAGCCAAAAAATGATAGTTTTAGTCCAAAGTCACGAATTTTCCAAGTGTACATTTCTCTATGTATCAGGAGTTTTTCTCTCTGGGGCTTCTATGACCTTCAAAGCTTCGTAATCACCTTTCTTGTCCAGATGTCTTCATTACTTTCCTCTTATTCTGCAGTGTTTATTTCTAAAGAAAACTCAAAAGAAGCTTTTAGTGATGTTTTCCCAGGCCCCCAAGGTTGCTGTCTGTATTTATTTAATTTATCATAAAAGTATCCAATTAGTATATTATGAATTCAGTGAAAACCTACTCTATAAACTTTAACTTAGAATTTTAACTATTGAATTAAGTAAAAACCTTAATGATTAATCTTCATCCTAAGTCTGTGGAAATAGTGTTATAAATCACCTACATAACTCCTAGATAAGTGTTAGAACTTATAATGAATTCATAATGAACTCACTACAAACTTGTGCTTCTAAAAACCTTATGTCTAAACACTAAACTACATAATTGTGAATCAAATAAGTAGTGAATATACTTGTATCATTTTCACTCAAGCAATGTCTAGTAACTTATAACCAAGTGAAGGAAAGCATTCTTGATGTGCTTCAGAGTTTAACCCTTGCATATGTTAGAAAAGGCCTTGTGGCATAGTGGGAAAATGGAAAAATGAACCATGACGTTCTCAGGTTAGCTGTGAGTACTTCACATAAACCTGCCATTTTCTTCTTCCACGACAGCACAGAATCTTCAGCCATACCAAACAGCAAAAGGTGGAAGACAGAAGGACCTCAGCTTACCGGGCTTGTTTTGTGTTGGGAGCCAGCCATGGAGGCCCACTGAGTGTTAGGGATCAGGAAGGGCCATTGACCCTGAGACCACTAGGATGTGTTCGGGAGCTATTTGACCCCATTTCCTCCCCCTTTCTACTCAGCACTAACCAGATTAAGCTCCTGTGAGCTCAAAACATAAAAACTCTGAGACCGGGATGAACACAAGCTAACTTTAGAAGCTCATTGTTCCCATTTTTCCGCAAACTGCAGTTTTGGCTTTCACACAACTTATAAATCAAACTTGTGTCACATCTAAGAGCCTTAGTATTGGTCACAGGCTTCTGGGCCATGATCTTAGGATTTATTGAAGGTGTAAATTGTAGAATATAGTTTTAGAAGACAGCCATTTTGTTGAAAGAATGCAGCTGGGTTACTTGCAGGTAGCCCACTGTGAACTTTTGATTGGGCCACATTCCAAACATTCTGGGATGGGCCACTTTCGTTTGTAAAGTAAATACTCAAGCTTCTATAGAATTGTTTAACTTGGCATAAATCAATCAGTTTAGGATAAAAAAGGTTTATAGAATATGTCAGTCACGGATTAGGTTATCCTTTTCATGGGATTTTAAGATTATCATATGAAAAGGGTTTAAAGGCAATCATTGATTAAGTTTTCATGGATTAAGGTTTCTGGTGGGTGGGGGACACCCTTCCCACATCTGACTTTGTGTATAAAAGACCTGTTGTAATTCCCAATAACACACATCACTTG
>NW_006945856.1:0-3371 GCF_000164805.1 Carlito syrichta | reverse complement strand
TCAAACTCAATTTGTGTGATTCTTGTTTCCTCTATTTTTCTTTTCTGTAAGAGTGCCCCTTTTTTTTGAAATGAAAATTCAAGACTCAAATTTACTGTCTCCCTACACCATGCACTTATTTAACCAGGATTTATGCAAGATGCTTGAAGTCCTCCTGTCCTGAGACCTTCTGAATCACCTCTGTCTGAGCCAGGCCGTCAGAGACAAGGCACCTGGCAGCATCCCATGGGCCTTCATGAGACTGCTTTCACTAGCCATGCCTGAGAGGTTGCAGCTATCTGTGTCCAGAGGTGTCAGCAAAATGTGGCCCCTTAGAGACCCACAGCCTTGGTGTCTTGTGCTTCTTCTGAGGAGGTGTTTTGCTATTGTTATAGCTTTTTTTTTAATTGGAAGACTATTTATTCATTTCTTTATTTTAGAGTCAGAGTCTCACTCTGTTCCCCCAGCTGGAATGCAATGGCACACTCATGGCTACCGCAGACTCAACATGCTGGCCTCAGGTGATTCTTCCACCATAGCCTCCCAAGTAGCTGGAACTACAAGGTGCCCACCACCATGCCCAGCTAATTTTTAAAATGTATTGTAGAGGTGAGGTGTCATCAAGTTTCCCAGGCTGATCTTGAGCCCCTGGGCTCGTAATCCTTTTGCCTTGGCCTCCCAAATTGTTAGAATTACAGGTGTGACCCACGGTGCCAGGCTAACTTTTTATTTTAGAGAAATTTTTGTGTTCAAGTTCCTTTTTCTGTTTCTATAAATTTTACTGCTTTAAATATCCCATGTAAGTGAAATCAGACAGAATGTTTGTGTCATCTTTTGTGACAGGGTTATTTTAGTTAGCATACACCACTCCATGTTCATCTATGTTGTGGCACGTGTTGAAATTTCCCTCTTTTAAAGGCTGAAGAGCATCCCTTGTGTGTATATACCCATTTCTTCATCCATTTCTCCACTGGTGGACACTTGTGCTTCTTCTCCTTCATGGCTACTGTGAATAGCACTGCAGTGGAAAGAGCTGTATGAAGGTCTCCTAAAAATTCTGCTTTCAGTTACTTTACATAATCAGAAGTGGAATTGCTGGATCATCTGTTAGTCTATTTCTATTTTTTAAAATGTAACTCCTGTAATGTTTGCACAATGGCTGCACCATTTTGCTTACCTAAGAATGGTGCACAGGAGTTCCAATTTCACTACATCCTGGCCAACTCTTATCATTTTTTGTTTTTTTGATAATGGCCATCATAATGGTTGTGAGATCATTTTCTTTGCATTTCTCTAATAATGAGTGCTGTTGAGCATATTTTCATATGCATCTTGGGAGGTGAATGGAGAAGGATCACACAATCCAGGAGTTCAAGGTTGTAGTGAGCTATGATTCCACCCCTGCACTTTGTCCTGGGTGAAAGACCCAGACCCTGTCTCTAAGAAAAAATGCAAATGGGTATTGGTTTGTTTTTGTTCTTTAATTGCAAGTGTTCTTTATTTATTCTGGATTTTGTACTCTCATAAGGTATGTAATTTACAAATGGTTTCTCTCTTGTCTCAGGTTGTCATTCATTGTGTCCATTTTTCTTTTACTGTGAACACATTTCTTTTTGTTATTTAGTGTTTGTTTCTCTTCAATCCAACTAGACTGGAAGGGAATAAGGAAAATATGGAACCCAAAGAACTGCAGTGAGAGAACAAAGATTATAGGATATTGCCAGCAAATGGGACAGAGGGGTGCTCTCCTGAGCTACAGAAGGAATGGTCTGGTAGTTAAGATAAAGCAAGTCCAATTTATTTGAGTTGTCCACATTGGCAATAGTGAGCTTCTTGTTGGAATTGCCATTCTTGGAGCCAAAGTCCTCCATGGCTTGTACAACATTCATGCCCACTTTCCCCTTGCCAAAGACCACATGCTTGCCATCCAATCATTCAGTCTTAATAGTGCATGCAAAAAACTGGGAACAATTTGTGTTGGGTCCAGCATTTTCCATGGACAAGATGCCAGGAACTGTGTGCTTCAGGATGAAGTTCGCATCAAGTTTCTCCCCGTAGATTGACTTGCCAGTGCCAGTATGACATGTGAAGTCACCACCCTGGCACAAAACATCTGGAATAATTCTGTGAAAGCAGGAACGCTTCTAACCAGATTGTTTTTCTCCAGTGCTCAGAGCATGAAAGTTTTCTGCTGTCTCTGTGCGGGGGTCCTGCCCCTGCGAAGGGTGTGAGGTTTCCTGAAGGAGAGACAAATAGGCGAAAGATGAAAATATTATACTCGGACACCTGCTTGCTGAACAAACGACAATTTATGTTAGTTAACATAGAGCTTTTATACCATTTGTAAAGGGTCAAGACAAAGAAAATTCCTTCATATACATATCATTTAAAAGTTACCACCATCTAGTGGCCTTAGCAACAAATAAGCCAAGAACCCTATAAACATTCAGAGAATGAGTCTTATTCATAAAGCCAAAAAATGATAGTTTTAGTCCAAAGTCCCGAATTACAGTCTTGAAATGTCTCAAGAAAGTTTCCAAGTGTACATTTCTCTATGTATCAGGAGTTTTTCTCTCTGGGGCTTCTATGACCTTCAAAGCTTTGTAATCGCCTTTCTTGTCCAGATGTCTTCATTACTTTCCTCTTATTCTGCAGTGTTTATTTCTAAAGAAAACTCAAAGGAAGCTTTTAGTGATGTTTTCCCAGGCCCCCAAGGTTGCTCTCAGTATTTAGTTAATTTATCATAAAAGTATCCAATTAGTATATTATGAATTCAGTGAAAACCTACTCTATAAACGTTAACTTAGAATTTTAACTATTGAATTAAGTAAAAACCTTAACAATTAATCTTCATCCTAAGTCTGTGGAAACAGTGTTATAAATCACCTACATAACTCCTAGATAAGTGTTAGAACTTATAATGAATTCATAATGAACTCACTACAAACTTGTGCTTCTAAAAAACCTTATGTCTAAACACTAAACTACATAATTCTAAATCAAATAAGCAGTGAATATACTTGTATCATTTTTGCTCAAGCAATGTCTAGTAACTTATAACCAAGTGAAGGAAAACATTCTTGATGTGCTTCAGAGTTTAACCCTTGCATACGTTAGAAAAGGCCTAGTGGCATAGTGGGAAAATGGAAAAATGAACCATGACGTTCTCAGGTTAGCTGTGAGTACTTCACATAAACCTGCCATTTTCTTCTTCCACGACAGCACAGAATCTTCAGCCATACCAAACAGCAAAGGTGGAAGACAGAAGGGCCTCAGCTTACTGGGCTTGTTTTGTGTTGGGAGCCAGCCATGGAGGCCCACTGAGTGTTAGGGATCAGGAAGGGCCATTGACCCCGAGACCACTAGGAGGTGTTCGGGAGCTATTGACCCCG
>NW_006945855.1:0-3594 GCF_000164805.1 Carlito syrichta | reverse complement strand
CTACATTTACACCTTCAATAAATCCTAAGATCATGACCCAGAAGCCTGTGACCAATACTAAGGCTCTTAGATGTGACATGAGTTTGAATTATAAGTTGTGTGAAGGCCAAAACTGCAGTTTGCGGAAGAATGGGAACAATGAGCTTCTAAAGTTAGCTTGTGTTCATCCCGGTCTCAGAGTTTTTATGTTTTGAGCTCACAGGAGCTTAATCTGGTTAGTGCTGAGTAGAAAGGGGGAGGAAATGGGGTCAAATAGCTCCTGAACACACCCTAGTGGTCTCGGGGTCAATGGCCCTTCCTGATCCCTAACGCTCAGTGGGCCTCCATGGCTGTCTCCCAACACAAAACAAGCCTGGTAAGCTGAGGCCCTTCTGTCTTCCACATTTGCTGTTTGGTACGGCTGAAGATTCTGTGCTGTCATGGAAGAAGAAAATGGCAGGTTTATGTGAAGTACTCACAGCTAACCTGAGAACGTCATGGTTCATTTTTCCATTTTCCCACTATGCCGCTAGGCCTTTTCTAGCATATGCATGGGTTAAACTCTGAAGCACATCAAGAATGCTTTCCTTCACTTGGTTATAAGTTACTAGACATTGCTTGAGTAAAAATGATACAAGTATATTCACTCCTTATTTGATTTAGAATTATGTAGTTTAGTGTTTAGACATAAGGTTTTTTAGAAGCACAAGTTTGTAGTGAGTTCATTATGAATTCATTATAAGTTCTAACACTTATCTAGGTGTTATGTAGGTGATTTATAACACTGTTTCCACAGACTTAGTATGACGATTAATCGTTAAGGTTTTTACTTAATTCAATAGTTAAAATTCTAAGTTAACCTTTATAGAGTAGGTTTTCACTGAATTCATAATATGCTAATTGGATACTTTTATGATAAATTAACTAAATACAGAGAGCAACCTTGGGGGCCTGGGAAAACATCACTAAAAGCTTCTTTTGAGTTTTCTTTAGAAATAAACACTGCAGAATAAGAGGAAAGTAATGAAGACACCTGGACAAGAAAGGCGATTACAAAGCTTTGAAGGTCATAGAAGCCCCAGAGAGAAAAACTCCTGATACATAGAGAAATGTACACTTGGAAACTTTCTTGAGACATTTCAAGGACTGTAATTCGGGACTTTGGACTAAAACTATCATTTTTTGGCTTTATGAATAAGACTCATTCTCTGAATGTTTATAGGGTTCTTGGCTTGTTTGTTGCTAAGGCCACTAGATGGTGGTAACTTTTAAATGATATGTATGTGAAGGAATTTTCTTTGTCTTGCCCCTTTACAAATGGTATAAAAGCTTTATGTTAACTAACATAAATTGTCGTTTGTTCAGCAAGCAGGTGTCTGAGTATAATATTTTCATCTTTCGCCTATTTGTCTCTCCTTCAGGAAACCTCACACCCTTGGCAGGGGCAGGACCCCCACACAGATACAGCAAAAAACTTTCATGCTCTGAGCACTGGAGAAAAACAATCTGGTTAGAAGTGTTCCTGCTTTCACAGAATTTATTCAAGATGTTTTGTGCCAGGTTGGTGACTTCACATGTCATACTGGCACTGGCAAGTCAATCTATGGGGAGAAATTTGATGCGAACTTCATCCTGAAGCACACGGTTCCTGGCATCTTGTCCATGGAAAATGCTGGACCCAACACAAATTGTTCCCAGTTTTTTGCATGCACTATTAAGACTGAATGATTGGATGGCAAGCATGTGGTCTTTGGCAAGGGGAAAGTGGGCATGAATGTTGTACAAGCCATGGAGGACTTTGGCTCCAAGAATGGCAATTCCAACAAGAAGCTCACTATTGCCAATGTGGACAACTCAAATAAATTGGACTTGCTTTATCTTAACTACCAGACCATTCCTTCTGTAGCTCAGGAGAGCACCCCTCTGTCCCATTTGCTGGCAATATCCTATAATCTTTGTTCTCTCACTGCAGTTCTTTGGGTTCCATATTTTCCTTATTCCCTTCCAGTCTAGTTGGATTGAAGAGAAACAAACACTAAATAACAAAAAGAAATGTGTTCACAGTAAAAGAAAAATGGACACAATGAATGACAACCTGAGACAAGAGAGAAACCATTTGTAAATTACATACCTTATGAGAGTACAAAATCCAGAATAAATAAAGAACACTTGCAATTAAAGAACAAAAACAAACCAATACCCATTTGCATTTTTTCTTAGAGACAGGGTCTGGGTCTTTCACCCAGGACAAAGTGCAGGGGTGGAATCATAGCTCACTACAACCTTGAACTCCTGGATTGTGTGATCCTTCTCCATTCACCTCCCAAGATGCATATGAAAATATGCTCAACAGCACTCATTATTAGAGAAATGCAAAGAAAATGATCTCACAACCATTATGATGGCCATTATCAAAAAAACAAAAAATGATAAGAGTTGGCCAGGATGTAGTGAAATTGGAACTCCTGTGCACCATTCTTAGGTAAGCAAAATGGTGCAGCCATTGTGCAAACATTACAGGAGTTACATTTTAAAAAATAGAAATAGACTAACAGATGATCCAGCAATTCCACTTCTGATTATGTAAAGTAACTGAAAGCAGAATTTTTAGGAGACCTTCATACAGCTCTTTCCACTGCAGTGCTATTCACAGTAGCCATGAAGGAGAAGAAGCACAAGTGTCCACCAGTGGAGAAATGGATGAAGAAATGGGTATATACACACAAGGGATGCTCTTCAGCCTTTAAAAGAGGGAAATTTCAACACGTGCCACAACATAGATGAACATGGAGTGGTGTATGCTAACTAAAATAACCCTGTCACAAAAGATGACACAAACATTCTGTCTGATTTCACTTACATGGAATATTTAAAGCAGTAAAATTTATAGAAACAGAAAAAGGAACTTGAACACAAAAATTTCTCTAAAATAAAAAGGCAGCCTGGCACCGTGGGTCACACCTGTAATTCTAACACTTTGGGAGGCCAAGGCAAAAGGATTACCTGAGCCCAGGGGCTCAAGATCAGCCTGGGAAACTTGATGACACCTCACCTCTACAATACATTTTAAAAATTAGCTGGGCATGGTGGTGGGCACCTTGTAGTTCCAGCTACTTGGGAGGCTGTGGTGGAAGGATCACCTGAGGTCAGCTTGTTGAGTCTGCGGTAGCCATGAGTGTGCCATTGCATTCCAGCTGGGAGAACAGAGTGAGACTCTGACTCTAAAATAAAGAAATGAATAAATAGTCTTCCAATTAAAAAAAAAGCAATAACAATAGCAAAACACCTCCTCAGAAGAAGCACAAGACACCAAGGCAGTGGGTCTCTCAGGGGCCACATTTTGCTGACACCTCTAGACACAGATAGCTGCAACCTCACAGGCATGGCTAGTGAAAGCAGTCTCATGAAGGCCCATGGAATGCTGCCAGGTGCCTTGTCTCTGATGACCTGGCTCAGACATAGGTGATTCAGAAGGTCTCAGGACAGGAGGACTTCAAGTATCTTGCATAAATCCTGGTTAAATAAGTGTATGGTGTAGGGAGACAGTAAATTTGAGTCTTGAATTTTCATTTCAAAAGAAAGGGGCACTCTTACAGAAAAGAAAAATAGAGGAAA
>NW_006945854.1:4778-13922 GCF_000164805.1 Carlito syrichta | reverse complement strand
TACTTAATCATAGTGGACGATATTTGAGATGTGTTTTTGGATCTGATTTGCTAGAATCTTGTTGACAATTTTTGTGTCTATGTTCATATGGGATATTGACCTGTAGTGCTCTCTTTTTTTGTTGACTTTTACCCAGTTTGGGTATCAGTGTGATGTTAGCTTCATAAAATGATTTGGAGAGAATACTCTCTTTCTCAATTGCCTAGAATACTTTCAATAGGATTGGTATCAGCTGCTCCTTGTACATTCTGTAGAATTTTGCTGGAAAACCATCCTGTTCAGGGTTTTGTGTTTTTTTTGTAGGTAGTTTTCGTATGACAGAGTCAATTTCCTGGGGTATTGGTCTATTTAGTGTCTCAGTGTCCTCTTGTTTCAACCTGGGGAGGTTGTGGGATGTCAGAATGTCCTCCATTTCATTTAGGTTATCAAGTTTCTTTCCATATAGGTATACGTAGTTATCTCTGATAATCTTCTGTATTTCTTTGGGGTCAGTTGTGACTTGATCTTTTGTGTTTCTGATCGTGTTTATTTGGACTTTTTCTTTTTCTTGCTCAATTGATTATTGAGTACTATGAGTGTTATTTGATTTTTAATATTTGGCTACAGTCATAAGGGCTCACAGGATTATTTTTTAAAGTTTAATTTATTTTTAATGACTGGAAGAGAAAGGCATCCTTTCAGATTTGTGAATAACTACTGAAGAGTGGCTTTGATGTGATGATAATCCTTAAAACTGCAAAAATTGACCACAATGCATGAATCACATAGGAGACTGTGAGAGGTGAAGGATAAATGGAGCTTTGGATGGAATCTATATTGCAGTGAGTTCAGTGTGTTTGTAGATTTCAGTTTTTCACCTTATATGGCAACTCACAGAATCCTTCCTTTGGATAGTTACTTCTTGAATTAACTCCTCTACTGCATTAGGAAGATCCAAATGGAAGTTTCTGGAACTGGCCCCCCTGCCATCATCACTTTTTGTTTTAACAGAACACTTAAAGCCCTCTGGAAAAATGACAGAATTTAGTGGCACCATGAAAAACTTCAAAGAGGAAAGAGCATTAATTTGTGGCACATCTACATCTTTATTTAACTCATTTTTTTTTACTTTCATGGGGATCATAACCTGATATTTAACTGTGTAAGGTCTAAGGTGTGGGCAGAAAGGCATACATACACTCTTTCTCAATCTGGAAAATTCCTGCCCTTGGAAATGACCATATCCCATCTGTTGTTATAACTTTTATATGCCTATTTCTATATAATACTTCCTATGCAGTTTGTCATTATTTTAATTTTGTTGTCAATCATTCTGACTATATATATATATATATATATATATATATATATATATATATTTTTTTTTGAGTTGGAGTCTCACTCTGTTGCCCAGACTGGAGTGCAGTGGCCACTTCTGGCCACCGCAGCCTCGACCTGCTGGGCTCCGGCGATCCTTCCACCTCAGCCTTCCAAGTAGCCGGAATTACAGACATGCACTACCATGCCCGGCTGCTTTTTTAATTTATTGTAGAGATGAGGTCTCACTGCCCAGGCGGGTCTCAAACCCGCGGGCTCAGGCAATCCACTCACCTCAGCCTCCCAAAGGCGCGGGATTACAGGCTGAGCCACCGAGCCCGGCTCCGACTATATTTTTAAGTACTTCTGTCTGCTTTCATTTCCTTTTCTGCAAAATGGCAATAATAATAGTATCTCTCTTAGATAGTGGATATGTGTATTAGAAATTATACAATAAAAAACTACTTGCAATAGGGTCTGTAAATGTGCAGTATACTTAATATCACCAAAACCTCCAGTACAACCATCCTCACTAGTACTAGAGTTATCACCAAGAATATATTAGAATTACTGGTTATAGGGCATTTGGAATGGTTCTTAAAGGGACACAATTCTCCTCTTCCCAGTTAGTTTCTCTGAGTATTTAGTATTTTTAATAAATAGACTTAAACTATTTTTTTTCTCAGTCCTGTGTCTCTTTTCTTTAAATTTTAGGGATGCATAGTAGTTGTTTATATTTGTGGGGTACATGTAATATTTTGATACAAACATACAATGTGTAATAATCAAACCTGGGTAATTGGGATATTCATCACCTCAAAGATTTATCATTTCCCTGTGTTGGGAACACACTATATCTACTCCTCTACTCATTTTGAAATATATAATAAAGTATTGTTAGCTGTAGTTACCCTATTGTGCTACCAAACACTGGTACTTACATTTTCTACCTAATCCCTTAAATACAGTATAATATGAAAAGGTTTGTGGGCTTTTTTGTATCTTGTAGTTTTAGATATCAAAATTTAAGCATGATTACAGTGACCATATAACATAAATTAACATTGTTTAGTGAGAAAGAAACAGAGCTAGGAGTTCATTTGTTGGCTTTTTATATATAGATTTACCACTACAATGATCAGGAAGCAACAATTAAATTACAAACATACAAAACTTTTTTTTGGTTATACCATCATTTATCCAAATATTTATAAATAAACATCATGCTTTTTTTTTCTACAGGTACTGCAGTGAGTGTTCTCAATGGTTTACAAGTATTAATTCATTAAATACTCATGCTAACTTCAAAATGTAGGCTCTACCATAAGTCACACTTTATGAATGAGAATATTAAGGCACTGTGGAGACTAGTCATTTGTCCAAGGTCCCAGTCTTGTTTGTAAGAGAAACAGGATTCAAACCTCCACGGTCTGGCCCTGGAGATTGTGCTAGGCTGTGAATAACACCTGGGACTGTCTAGCTGCTTACATACTCTATTTGTTGATGCTGGCATTTCTTGGGACCTTGTCTCATGGTCTACTTTCTTTTTTACCTATCCTTATCCATTTTAATTGCTTTACATACTGTTTATGAGCTGATAACTGTTCAAGGATTCGCATATTCTACCGCCTACATAAGATCAGCTCACGGGTGGCTTAGGCACATCCCCAAACTGCATGTCCAAAAGTGAGCTCTTGATGCAATCTCGGAACCATCTTGTTCCCCTCACCAAGACTTTACATCTCAATAAATGTGCATCATTGACAATTTCACTTGTTGCATAAATATGGGACCATTCCTATTATAGTTCTTTTCTTTGCAACCCTTATCTGCTCAATCAGTAACTTCTGTTGCTTTTACTCCAAGATATACCTTTGACTCTATTCGCATTGTCACCACCCAAGTTCAAATCATCAGCATATCTTGCCAGGATTACAACAGTAGATGCCCAAATGTTCACCTTACTTCTATTTAGTTTTCTTGTTTTTTTTGAGTTGGAGTCTCACTCTGTCGCCCAGACTGGAGTGCAATGGCCGCTCCCAGCCACCGCAGCCTCGACCTGCTGGGCTCCGGCGATCCTTCCATCTCAGCCTTCCAAGTAGCTGGAACTACAGGTGCGTGCTACCACCCCCAGCTAATTTTTTGATTTATTGTAGAGATGAGGTATCGCCCACCCAGGCGGGTCTTGAACCCCCACGGGCTCAGGCAATCCACTCACCTCAGCCTCCCAAAGGCGTGGGATTACAGGCTGAGCCACCAAGCCCGGCTTACTTCTATTCTTAACACCCTCCAATTCATTTTTAAAAATAAAAATAAGTAAAAATAATACATCTAATTAATTTTTTAAATTCATATCTGAAAATAAAATTGTTATAAAAATGGCACTGAATAGGATCATTCAGGAGTATAGGGATATTTAGCTTAGAGCCATTTAAAAAAATCCTCTAGTGGTCACATTTCCATCCCAGTTCCCATTTGAAAGTCTCATATTTAAGTGATCAGAAATCTTTTTAAAATTTCATATTTAAGTGATCCTCCCCCAAACTTTAATTGAACAAACCTAAAACAAACAAGTAATATTAAGACAAGTAGAGAAAATTAAAACTTACATAGGCATTTCCTCATTTTACCTTTGCTGGAGTGGGTGCCAGAGATATACTTTGGAGGCATGTTCTGAGTATTTCAATGTCAGAGGGTACGTGGATTTGAGTCATATAAGAGCTAGCAATAGAATGCCTCCTCCTCAGGGATTCAGAAGTCCGGCAGAGCTAGGGAGAGTAGAGGTTTCAGGAAGCTTGGGAAAGGGCTTAGTTTGGAGTGCAGAAAATTCCACCTGCATCCAAGAAGGGAGTCATTGGAGGGATCTTAGCTCTCTAGTCCACAGTTCTGATCGAAATCATATGGAGTACCACCATTAGTATACATACCTCTCACTCTCTAAGAAACATCCTGCTTGTCTTCCAGCTCTGGGATCGAATTATTGCGCCTTCTTATTAGTTATCCTTTCTACATTATTATCTTGTCTGGGCAACTCTTTTGAAAAAATGATTAATCAAGGTTAACAATTCGCCTCCTCAGCCATTTTATATGCAGAAGAAACCAATACCCATAGTAGCAACAATAAGACTCCTCAACATTTATTAATGTATTCAATAAATATTCAATGTGTACTGACACCACCTGTCCTACAACTGTTACTCACTAAGCTTGAAGAGAGCATTTCACTGTGATTTTAAACCTAAATAGAATGCTGGATAAAATACTTATTGACTTCACATTGTAAGGAATGCATATTCAGATGTCTCTTGTCACCTAATTGGCTGGTCAGTGTACATGTATCAGAAAATGAAGGGAGGTTCAGCAGTTCTTAGCAAGTTCCATGTTTTCATGAATTCTTCCTCCTGTCTTTCTTTTTTTCTCTCACTTTCTTTTCTCTGATGTTTATATGTATGTATTTATTTATTTGGTAAAACTCAGCCTTCCCCAATGCTTATATGTTTTTGCATAACAAACTAACCCAAACCATAATGGCTTAAAACAATGAAGATGCATTATTTCTCAGGATTCTGTAGTGGGTTCTCTGCTGCTTTTGCCTGGCTCTCTCATCGGGCTGTATTCCGCACAAAGGACCAGCTGAGCTGAAAGGTTCCCTGTGAGATGCTTGTTACTGGTTGTCAACAAAAACATGTCATTTTCCCTCCATATGGCCTCTCACTCATCAGTGGTCCAGGCCAGGTTCTTAAATGGCAATTGCAGGACTATAAAGGCTGTATCTGCTGAAAGTTCTTGAAGGCTCAGCGCTGGAACTCATATTTCTGCCACATTCCATTGGTCAAAGCAAAACACAAGACCAGTCAAAATTCAAAGGGTAGCAAAAGAGATTCTGTCTGTTGAATATAAGAGCAGTAAAATTAGATGCAAAAGGGCATGCGTAGATTTATGACAGCCATTAACCAAACCTATCACACTGGAGTTTTATCTTGATTTTATCTCCCAAGGATGATTAGTGTGTTGTCATCATTACAGGATGGTTGTCTAAAGCCATCTTAGATGAGCATTTCAACTGTATTCCTGGCCACATTATGAATATAAGGAATAGAATGCACTCAACTTTTTGTCAAGATACATGTACCAGTCTGCTATACACAAAGTTTAGAATCACAATGAAACTAACATGCACACAGACACACACACACACACACACACACGCACACGCACACGCACACGTGAGTGCTTCTAGTATACATCAGTTTTTTGGTTTTTTTGTTTGTTTGGTTTGAATTGGAGTCTCACTCTGTTGCCCAGACTGGAGTGCAGTGGCCGCTCCCGGCCACCGCAGCCTCGACCTGCTGGGCTCCGGCGATCCTTCCGCCTCAGCCTTCCAAGTAGCCAGAATTATAGGCATGCGATACCACGCCTGGCTGATTTTTTTTTTTTATTTATTTATTGTAGAGATGAGGTGTCACCTGCCCAGGCGGGTCTTGAGCCGGCGGGCTCAAGCAATCCACCCACCTCAGCCTCCCAAAGGCGCAGGATTACAGGCTGAGCCACCGAGTCCGGCTATATATAACAGTTTTGATTGATCGATTTCAGAATTATCCAAAATTCAAAATGTTATAAACTGCACAAAGTTTGCATTTATGAGTAGTATCTATATTTGTTTTATGTATTGTTTTTCTTCAATTCACAATTACTTTTCATGCAGTCTTTGATAAATTAAATTAGCTAAAACATGTTTATAAAAGAGAATAAAGTAAATGCTATCCAAGTACAATTATAATATGATAATACCAGTAAGGTATTAGTAACACTGTGTGATTGACCACCTGTTTGATCCCTCTTTATTTTATATTTCTAAAGATATGATTGTGTTTGTGTTGCACTTTGTGTTTAACATTTCCGTGTTTTATCCAAATTATAACTTTCTAGATATTCTTAACAAAAGGATTTCAGTTTTTTGTTTTTTTTTTCTTGAGTTGGAGTCTCACTCTGTTACCCAGACTGGAGTGCAGTGGCCACTCCCAGCCACCGCAGCCTCGACCTGCTGGGCTCCCAGCAATCTTTCCGCCTCCACCTTCCAAGGAGCTAGAACTATAGGTGCGCGCTACCACACCCGGCTCATTTTGATTTATTGTAGAGATGAGGTCTCACCAAGTTGCCCAGGCAGGTCTTGAACCCGCAGGCTCAGGCAATCCACTCACTTCAGCCTCCCAAAGGCGCAGTATTACTTACAGTCTGAGCCACCAAGCCTGGCTAGGATTTCAGTTTTAAATTTGTGAGTACAATAACATGGTATCGTTTTTATTGCTATAGGCTATTTTATTGTTGACTATATCAAAATATATTTATCTATCTTCTAGTGTTTGTTTCTAGGTTTTTTGTTGCAATGAAAACTCATGTACATATCTTATAGTGTACCTTGCATATATGAGGAATTTCTCTAGCCCATAACAGCTAGGTATGGAATTACTAGATTGTAGGAAATATACTTGTTTAAATTATTAAGATAATGCCAAATTGTTTTCCAAAGTGATTTTAAAATTTACCACTATAAGAGTATACATTTCCTTACTAACATTGGAATTGTCAGATTTCTTACCTACTGTTGTCCATCTGAGGAATTAAATAGCATCTTATGGCATTCTCAATTGCCATTTTCAGTTTACTACTGAAATAGATAATTGATTCATATTTATTGCTCATTTATGTTTCCTTTCTCATTAACATGTATTTCCTATCTTTCACCCATTCTTCTATTCAGTTGTTTTCTTCTGCTTGATTTTTAGGATTCTATAGATGATGATGATAATATCCATCCTTAGTCATTTATGCTTATTAGAGTATCTTCACCTGACATAATCCCAGCACTTGGGGAGGCCAAATGAGAGTTCCACTTGAGCCCAGGTGTTTGAGACCAGCCTGGGCAACATAGCGAGGACCAATGGCTTAAAAAGTTAAAAAAAAAAAAAAAAAGATCTGCATGTGGTGGCGTGTGCCTGTAATCTCACCTATTGGGAAGGTTGAGGCAGAAAAATTTCCTGGTCCTCGGAGTTTGAGGCTGTGGTCAGTTGTGACAAATATCTTCTCCCAGCTTACATTTTGTCTTATTACTTCATGATTGATCTAAATGGATTTTATTTTCCATAGATTAATGCCATATAATAGAATACTCCCCTCTATATGTGAAGATAGTACTATCAAACTATCTATTGTTACTAATTCACATAAAGGTAAACTTTTTCTGTATGGTGCTAGATACATTCAACTATAACTCCTCCACTAATCTCCAGTATTAGTTTATATAACTCCTGGCTAGGATTATAAATACAAGCTATAATTATGCAAAAATATAAAGCAAATATATAATTTGAAGATTAATTTCATGTTGTTGGCTTTTTATTTTTTTTTGGAGTTGGTGTCGCACTCTGTGGTCGAGATTGGAGTGCAGTGCATGATCACGGGTCACTGCAGCATTGACCTAGGCTCAGGTGATCCTTCTGCCTCAGCTTCCTGAGTAGTGGGGACTACAGGCACCCACCACTATGCCAGGATAATTTTTTTATTTTCATGGAGATGAGATCTCACTATGCTAATTAGGTTGGTTGCAGGCTCCTGGCCTCAAGCATCCTCCATGCATTGGGCTCCCAAAGTGCTGGGATTACAGGCATGAGCCACCGTGCCTGGTCAGATCTTGACTTCTTTAACAGGGTTTACTCTTTAAATTTTAAGTACATAGATGTTGATTTCACCTATTCTTGTATAGGGGTGAGTACTCACTTTTAAAATGAATTCAAAATTAACCCTATATTGTATTAAAATTTCTGAAACATTGAAAAATCTCTTACATCTGTGATGCTATATTACTGAATATTAGTCATGAACATTTTACCCATTCATTAGCCACTTAGAGGTCAAGATAGGTCACTTCACCCTGAATCACAGTCCCAGATTATACTCCTCTTGTATCCTATAGATTAAAAATTTTGAAAATTACCAGCCAGGCTCGGTGGTTCAGCCTGTAATCCCACGCCTTTGGGAGGCTGAGGTGAGTGGATTGCCTGAGCCCGCAGGTTTGAGACCCGCCTGGGCAGCGAGACCTCATCTCTACAATAAATCAAAAAAAAAAAAAAATCAGCCGGGCTTGGCAGCGCATGCCTGTAATTCCGGCTACTAGGAAGGCTGAGGCAGAAGGATCGCCGGAGCCCAGCAGGCGAGTCTGCAGTGGCCGGGAGCGGCCACTGCATTCCAGTCTGGGTGACCGAGTGAGACTCCAACTTAAAGAAAAAAGAAAATTACCTTTGAGTAGCATATAAGAGAATGTATTTTATAGGACATAATATATTTTTATTTTTTTAAATGCAAAATCCAGGAAGTAGCATAAAATACACAAATACTGGGGTTATTTGTAAATCCCCTTTGATATTTTTTGTGTTGCTGTAATAAAGTTTTGACACTCACTATGCTTCTTTCTTCACCTCTAATGTAATTTAAATGTCCTGACACTTAATTTTGTTGTTGTTGTTGTTGTTACTTTAGGAGGTCCAGGTGGTAGGATTGCTTGAGCTTAGGAGTTCAAGACCAGCCTGGGCAACATAGTGAGATCCTGATTCTGGAATATATATATATTTAAATTAGTTGGGTGTGGGAGCTTGTGCTTGTAGACCTAGTTACCTGGGATACTGAGGCAGGAGGATCCCTTAAGCCCAGGAGTTCAAGGCTGCAGTGAGCTGCAATTGTGCAATTGCACTCCTGCCTGGGCAACAGAGTGAGACCTTGTCTTTAAAAAGTAAAGAAGAAAACTCAATTTTTATAAATAAATTTTGCTTTGGGGGAGTCTCCCTTGTATTT
>NW_006945854.1:0-3882 GCF_000164805.1 Carlito syrichta | reverse complement strand
AAATTTCTGATTCATGTATATTGTAATCATCAGAACAGAGATATTTTAAGGAAAATTTCACATCCAAAAACGATTTAAGTATTTTAAATGCGTTTATTTTTTTCTTTAGTTTGTGTTTTTTGCTTCATTTTGTATTGCTTTTTTGCTTGTTTTACTTTTGTTTGAAAACAGGAAGTGATTCCCTACCAAGGGTACATCAACTGGAAGAGCAAACACACTGAATTTAGTTTAATAAACATCACAAACCTTGGAATTTTGAGTGAGCCCTAAAATGAATGCAATCCCTATTAATTACATTGTTTGGATAAGAATAGAGATCGAGGAATGTTTGAAATCCACCTTTCTGCATGACTTGTTCTTTGCCATGAAACCGCCATGAAACCGCTCTCCACCCTGTTGACTCACTCACTCTGCATTTTTCATGGCTGTCCTTTTACCTGACTTATCTGTGGGCGTAATCCACCAGTGTCAGGTGGCGAATTATCAGTAGTCACTTAAAGTAAACATCATTTGAGCCTAAGAAATTATTTCCATATCACCTTTGGTTTTCTGCTTGGCATTAAAAAAAAAAACCTGGCCCTTCCCCACTTAGAAAAATAATAATAGTCACCTGTCCTACATTTGAAACAACAAAGAACCTCACTTGTTGTCTCCCTTCTGGATGTGCCTGGCGCTGTGCTGTGATTTATGACCTGTGCATCCAACACTCCCCATGCACTAACGAGATGGCCTGCTGCATTTGAAATAGATCCCAAATGAAAGCAAACACGGCCCTGTGATGTAGGGCCTTGTCATTGCACAAGGAATTAAACACACGCACACATCCTTATGCTCAGTCTTTCTTTCCTTCTTTTTTCTTTTTCTTCTCTTTTCTTCCTTTCCTTTTTTTTCTTGCATTGTCTTTAAGTGTGGCTGCAATAGGTGCAGATCTATGCGTGGGCAGATTGCAGGCACTGGACAAGGCTCCAGGGGGATTCCTGTCACCGAGAAGAAGGTGCAAGGATCCTTGGCCACGCGACCACATGGTTTCCAGCCGGACCTGACAGGTACTCATTACGGAATTGCAGTCGCCTGTAAGGAAGCTGGTCTCACCGCCATCGACTGTGGGACCAGCATGCTAGGTTCCAGATGCTCTCGCCAATTTAAAATTGCCATGCCTTTTCTGGCCAAGTCTGAGATTTTTTTTTTTAACACTCCCCTTCCCCTCCCCTCAACACCCTCGCCCCCAATTCCCTCTAAAAAGCTGCTCATTATTCTTCCATTGCCCCCTGATCTAAGCACAAGAAATACTTCTGGAATCAATTAGAAATGTCTGCCCTTGAAGAGGTTTGCATGTGAGTTTGGAGTTGTGAGTCTGTGATAGTGGCAGCCAACAGCTGCAGTTTCAGGTGGTAAAATCAGAGAAGGAATTTTCCAGGGTTTATTTACCATCATAAATTTTTTTTAAATAGGCAAGACATGTCGAGAGACCGTCTTACATGCCTTTGAAAGTGAAGTTCAGTTTGGATTATATATTTATATACAGTGGGCTAACTGGAGATCTTTGATGGAAGGGTCTATCGAGTGCCTTAGTAGGCTGCATCAGATGGTTACAAATACTGGAAATGTAACTCCCCTTGCTGTAGGTTAATGGCAAAAGAAGATTTGTTATTTATTCTGTCATGTTATTTGCTTGACAAGTAAAGATAGTCAAGGTTAATGGAAATCAGAACCCATCTTCTGAATATAACGTGAATTAACAAAATGTCTTATTTAGTTGCAAATGTTAATTTAAATGTTCTTTAGGCTTTATCGTTCCAATATCACCCAACCCAAATGTTGGTATACAGCAATAAATATTCCACAGGATTCATAATAATGCATGGTACTATTCACCTTTGTATTTTAACACTTTCTCAATGACTCATTTAAACACAGCACCTTTAAAAATAATCTGTTACATAATGTGTTTGCCTACTTTATCTCTAGTTATATATGTGTATGTAAGATATTTAATGAAAATTGCAAGATTTTTTTAGTTCTCAAATATAGTTATTTGATAAGTTTTTGTAATTGTTCGTTTAACAAGCTGCTATAAACTTATTTTTATATGTATGTGTTCATGCATGAAAATGACATGGTTTTCCAAAAGCCACATTGAAAAGTGTAGTATCAACACAGCTATCTGAATTATTACCTGGCACTTCCAAGCACGTGCCATGACCTTTTCTTTTATGATGTGATGTACATGACACATATATGATATGCTTCCTGGAAGTCGGCTTTAGTTTCTCCTGCTGACTAAAAATCAGAGTCAATTTCAAGTGTACATTTTTATCACAAATCACTCATGCCTTTAAGAAATGCTATCAAATTATCCTACCTTCAAGAATCACCATTAAATACAAAGTTTTAGTTCCCCAAGCTCTCTCTTTTGTAATTAAACTGGAATTTTAAGCATCTCTTGTCTCCTCTTAAATCTTTTTTTTTAACTTTAAATTTTTTTTTTTTATTTTAAAATTGGGTACATTTCAGGATTAGGTATATATGATGGTGGAGAGGTAAGTAGGAGGAATTTTGGTGTTTGTTTCTCTGGTATTATCTACCTTCTTAAAGACAACAGAGATTAGTTTAAGCTTGCATTTCTATAAAAACATTTTTTCTTTGTGCAGACATTTGCCAATGAATAGGTTTCTAGATTGATGATTATTAGGTAGTTTTAACTAGGTGAATTCAACTGTGTTATTTTCTGTAGCTAAACTGCAGTACAATTTTATTATAGTCAACAAAAAGCTTTAGGCTGAAAAATGTAGCTACTTAGAATACTTAATATCTCATGCATGTCACAATGAGAGCATTGGTTAAAAGGCATCTTATGCCTAAAACTTTCTGCAAAGTAGCATATACCACCACAGCAAGAACAGAAGAAACAAGACTGAACAACTTTAAATTTCCATCTCTCAAAAATAATGCCTCCTTTATCCTTCTTAATGTCATCTATATACTCAGTCCATTATTGGTGAGCCAAACTTCCTTTTATTAGAAAAAATAGTTATAAAGCTATACACATCCTTGAACACTATTCTGAAATTTACTTACTTCCCTATGATCAATATCACAGGAAAAGCGGACTAATTTGCTCATTCTTTTCCTCTGATATGAGATATCCCCCATGCCCGCATTTCCTAAATATGTTCAGAGCTAAGAGAAAAATCTGGCAATTATGTATTTAAACTATTTACAGTTGAAACATCTTCTCCAGGGTGAAAATGGAAATCCTCTCTCTTTGACTCTTGAACATGAAGTGTCTTCCCAGGTATCAGGTGTGCGTGCAACCTCTCAGTAATTATTGGAACATGCAGTCTCAAAGAAAAGCAGTTAGCTTGTAAATAATTCCTACTGGAAATCTTCACCCACCATTCATAATTTGTGCTGTTTTAGTGGTATCATCTTCTCTATATGTATACATACTCTAGGGGAATTGGTGAATATGTATTAAATGTTAATATTCCCCTTGAATTTTATGCTTTTATATTGATTGACTTTTATATATTGACTGAATGTTACACATGCTGATGTTTTTCACCCAAGTTTGATAATGATAAATTATTATGGGATCTAGTGTACAATTCAAGAAGGTAATATCTTTTCTAAATTGTGTTTGTCTATGATAATATCTGACATGAGCTTGGCCTAGCCTTGAATAAGTATTTAAATTAAAGTGATGAGCTGGAAAAAAAAAATGGACTCAGATTCCAAACACATGGTTGTTATAAAGTCACATTGTGAGGAAAGTTCCTTAGGTCTCAGTTTCACCATTTGTGAAGTCAAGAGAATGGAATAACTTTGTAAAGTTACTTCAGTGTTTAAGATTTCATATTGGAGGTGTGATTAAAAAGAAAA
>NW_006945853.1:0-3909 GCF_000164805.1 Carlito syrichta | reverse complement strand
AGCCGATTTTATTCAAACCTTTTCCAACTTATATACCATTTTCTATACCCTCCAGCAATGTGATAATCACTCACTGGGGGCGTACAAGTTTCGTGCTTTACAAACTATGCATCACAAGACCACCACGAGATCTGCAATTTCCAAGCAAACAATTCAAATTCCATGATGCCTGCCGTGCTTACATCAAGGTCACAGGTGCACAATTTCAATACAAATCGTTCAAAGTGTTTTCCATAATGTTCAATGAATCATTCATATTATACTCTTTGCTCTATACCCTGATTAATACAAAAAACTTTCCTGAGTTAACTCTAGGTTCAATCCAAGTTCACTGATTCCCAATATTTTTAACAATTAATATTATCAACTTAACACTATACTATAATCTATAAGTTTAGTTAAATGACTTAACTGTCAGTTATACTATTAACCTATTACAATTTAACATAATGCCTTATAACTCAGTTAAAACTTATTCTTAAACTACAAAACTTTACTATAATTCATGTTTCATATGTCTAAACTTTAATTTTCATATGATCTAGTTATTGGACTTTAATACTATGCTATATCCTATTAAGCTAATTCTTTTATAAATCATATAGTAACTATTACACTTGAATAATGTAGCAAAAGGAATCAAAACAGCAAGCATAGATTTACGCAGCTATGAGTGTATATGTATATATTTTATCCCAACAAGTCTACTCTAAAAATCAAATAGTAGCTGTCACACTCTTGAACAAGGAAATGCAGGGCTTCCAAGATGGCGGCCATGGGCTGAAGCAGACAGAGTTTCGGTAATTAACGAAACAAAAGAAAACGTTCTACCTGGCTAGGGGCAGGGGACAGAACTATCATGGTAATTTAGTTTCTAATCTTAGCCCTAGGGGAAACAGCTTTCGGGAACAAGGACTACCCAGTCTACCAGGAAATAGAAGTAAAAAAATATCTAGAAAGAAGCTAAACTTAGAAAGACAGAAACAATTCCGCCATGCACCTTCCATCAAGTGTACTGAGATTCACTTGTAAGTTTTACTGCCATGTATGCACACTGGTCACCAATCACACGCCAATATCATAGGTATAACTGATATCCTATGTCAGAGGCGATCTTCCAGATGGGCCTTTACAGGCCTCAGCCATGTAGCTATAGATGTTGGCTCCCAACAGACTGGAGTTAGTTGGTATCTCAGTGTGGTTTTGATTTGTATCTCCCTGATGATTAGTGAGGTTCAACATTTCTTCATGTGTCTGTTGGCTGCTCGGATGTGTTCTTTTGTGAAGTGTCTGTTCATACCTTTTGCCCATTTTATAATGGGGTTGTATGTTTTTTTTCTTTTCAGCACATTTGAGTTCCTTGTAGATCCAGGATGTTAAGCCTTTGTCAGTCCTGGTGTTGGCAAATACTTTTTCCCAATCTGTAGGCTGTCTCCCTGCTCTCTTGATGGTTTCTTTGGCTTTGCAGAAGCTCGTCAGTTTAATAAGGTCCCACTTGTCTATCTTCTCTCTTATGACCTATGGGTTTCAGGTTTTGTTCAGGAATTGGATTCCAATTCCGATTTCCATGAGGGTATTTCCTTCATTTTCTAAGGTTCTTATGGTTTGAGGTTTTACATTTATGTGTCTGATCCATTTGGAGTTAATATTTGTGCATGGTGATAGATAGGGGTCCTGTTTCAATCTTCTGCATGTGGTCAGCCAGTTTTCCCAGCACCATTTACTAAATAGGTTCTCCTCTCCCCAGTGGTAGGTGGTGGAGGCTTTGGGAAGATGAGTTGGTTGAGAAATTGATGTTTTGCTTCTGGAATCTCAATACTATTCATTGATCTATATACCCTGTTCCTATATCAATACCAAGCTGTTTTGATGATTGTAGCTTTATAGTAAAGTTTGAAGGCTGGTAATGTGATACCACCTGTTTTGTTTTTATTGCTGAGGATTGTTCTGGCTATTCTTGGACGTTTGTGTTTTCATATGAGTTCCTATGTGGTTGTTTCTAAGTCTGAGAAGAATGTTGCTGGTAATTTGATGGGTATTGTTTTGAATTTGTAGACTGCCTTAGGTAAGATGGACATCTTCAAATGTTGATTCTTACAATCCATGAGCATGGGATATTTTTGCACTTGTTTGTGTCACCTTTATTTCTTTGAGCACTGCTTTGTGATTTTCATTGTAACGGTCTTTCCCATCTCTGGTTAGGAAAATGCCAAGGTATTTCATTTTTTTTGTGGCCTATTGTGAATGGGATTGTGTTTTTATTTGGCTTTCTGTTTGTTTATTATTGGTGTAGAGAAATATGATTGTCTTTTGTACATTTATTTTGTATCCTGAGACTTTGTCAAAGGCCTTTGTCAGTGTAAGGGAGGATTTTAACAGATTCTCTTGGGTTTTCAATGTACACAAAACAAATCATCTGCAAAGAGAGAACTTGACATCTTCTTTTCCTATTTTGATACCCCTAATTTCCTTCTCTTCTCTGATTGCTCGGGCCAAGACTTCCAATGCTATATTGAACAGGAGGGGTGAGAGTGGGCATCCTTCTCTTGTTCCAGTTTTCAGGGGAAATGGTTCCAATTTTGTCCATTTAGGAGTATGCTGGTTTTGGGTTACTTGTAGATGGCTTTTACTATTTTGTGGTATTTTCCCCGTATGCCTAAATGTTCAAGGATTTTTATCAAGAAGGGGTGCTGGATTTTATTAAAAGCTTCCTCTGCACCTAATGATATAACCATGTGGTTTTTGTTTTGACATCTGTTGATGTGTTTAACTACATTTATGGTTTTACGGATGTTGAACCAGCCTTGCATCTCAGGAATGAAACCTATTTGGTCATGATGGATGATTTTTGAGATGTATTGCTGAATTCGGTTTGCTAGGATCTTGTTGAGAATTTTAGCATCAGTGTTCATCAAAGATATTGGCCTGTAGTTCTCTTTCTTTGTTGGATCTTTCCTGACTTGGGTATCAATGTGATGTTGTCTTTGTAAAATGATTTGAAGAGAGTTCCATCTTTTTCAATTGCCTGGAATACCTTTAGTAGGATTGGTATCAGCTTCTCCTTAAATGTCTTGTAGAATTCTGCTGGAAAACCATCTGGACCAGGGCTTTCTTTTGTAGGAAACTTTCTTATTATGTAGTCGATTTCCTTGATTGTTATTGGTCTATTTGGGGTCTCAATTTCTTCTTGTTCTAACCTAGGTAGGTTGTATGATGTCAGAAAGTCCTCCATTTCATAAGGTTTTCAAGTTTGTTTCCATACAAGTGTATGTAGTAGTCTCTAATGATCTTTTGTATTTCTTCAGGGTCAGTTGTGGCTTCATCTTTTGTGTTTCTGATTGTGTGTATTTGGTTTTTTTTCTCATTTTTTCTTGGTCAGTCTAGCATCGATCTTCTTTATTCTTTTGAGGAACCAGCTTTTTGTTTCATTGATTTTTTTGTATTATCTTTTTGTCTTCTTTGTCTTGGATTTGGGCCTTTATTTTGGTGATCTGGATTCTTCTGCTGAAATTAGGGTTTTTATGGTCTTGCTTTTGCAGCTTCTATAGGTGACTTGTTAGGTTGTTGTTTTGTGTTCCTTCCATTTTCTTCATGTGTGTTTGTAAGTATAAAAATCCCCCTCTTACTACATCTTTCAAGGCATCCCAGGGATTTTGGTAAGATGTTTCTTCATTTTCCTTTGTTTTCAGGTAGCATTTGATCTCTGTTTTGATTTCATCATTGACCCAGGAGTTGTTTAGCATCATGCTGTTTAGTGTTTGTGTCTCTGTGCGTTTTGGGGGGACTTTGTTGGTGTCAATGTTTATTTTTATTCCACTGTGGTCCAAGAAAGTGCATGGTAGAATTTCAGGCCTTTTAAATTTGCATATGCTTTATTTATGGCCAGTTATGTAGTCACTCTTAGAATAT
>NW_006945852.1:0-7717 GCF_000164805.1 Carlito syrichta | reverse complement strand
TACAGTGCCATATAGGAAGTTTCCCCAGTGACTTTAAGAAGTAGAATGGTGTCATGTTTTTAAAATGCAGCAGAGGGTACCTGCACAATGAATATTTGTATACTTAACACTTAACTGTACCCCACAACTTTAAAATAAAAATATATATATTAAAAAAAGAAAAAGAAAAGAGGAGAAATATTATGAGCCCTTTCTAGCCTCTCCAGGAGCAGAAATGTCTTCAAATAATGGCATTTAACTATTGTCCCGTGATATCAATTGAGGTGGGTGCAGGTGATCCTTCCACCTCAGCCTTCCAAGTAACTGGAACTACATACATGCACCACCATGCCCAGCTAGTTTTCTTATTTATTGTAGAGACGAGTTCTCACCAAGTTGTCTAGGCTGGTCTCGAACCTGTGGGCTTGGGCAATCCTCTCACTTCGACCTCCGAAAGTGCTGGGATTATAGACGTAAGACACCATGCTCAGTCACATTAAGCATTTAAGGAGGATTTGTCTTAAAGGCTCCTAGCTCTATGGAACTTTTGTTGTCTTTTGTCTATCTTAAGTCTATTTTGAGAGCGAATTTTGGGGGTCATGGAGAGTGCCTCCTCTATACCCTCCAGCACCTGGAGTTTTTAACTGAGTCACTATTTGACATAAGTGCACTATGGAAAAGTGCATTTTAGAGATCTCTCATTCTAGAAAATTGATGGAAATGTTAAATTGAAAGAAAGATGTAATAATGGCATACCCAGTCTTAAGAATTCTCTCTTTTCTGATATAAGAGATATGAAAAAAGTTTTTAGAGCTCTGTGGTTAGTAGCTTAATTGAAAGCTAATATTCAAAGTATATATTTTTGCAAAGCCTTTATGATTTTTCTCTTTGAATTCTACTTTTGGGTTTTAGTCAAAAGACTAACTTTTTTCTGTTTACTTCCTCCTTCCTTTTGCTACCTTCTGTATCCAAAAAGAGAATTTTTGAACAGCCTGGAATCCTTAAGGAAAATAGAAGAGGCACCACCAACTCCTTTTGGGGAGGAACTTCTGTTTTTCTTTAGTGAACCTCAAGAGTTTAAGTGGAGAGATTTCTCCATGGTCTAAAACTCTGTACTGTGTTGATTAGTTCTTTCTGGCTCTTAGGAATACCAGAAATTATTTTGCTTTGCACTGAAAATTTGACCTTGGTATATGTAATAACTATATACATGTATATAGTTTTACAAATAAGTAAGCACACACACACACACAAACATATACAGACATATATGTTTATAAATATACATATATCTCCAAGTAGCTGGAACTATAGGCATGCACCACTATGCCTGGCTAATTTTTAAAAAATTATTTTATAAGCCAAATATAAACTTTTACTCAAATGTGTTAGTTCATGTGACTTTAGCAATCTTTAGTGAATATTTTTAATATAGGTAAAATAGAAGTGTCTTCAGAATTTAATTTAGAAATTTTTTCTGAGTTTATTACTCCATTGGTCAGATACTATTTCTGCTATATGTTTTAAAAGATAAAATGTTACTTCCACAACACCTTTTGTACTTGTTTAAGTTATAAATTTAAGCTTTTAAAATAATGATGCTTAGACCCGGACATTGACCTTTCTCCTGGGCTATACATCTTATACATAATTAATATTGCTGTTCTCCCAGGTTTTTTACTAAAATAAGAGTTGCTAAGAATTAACATTGTAATTCATATACATAATGAAAACTACTAGATGTAACTGGATGCATTGGCTCACGCCAGAAATCAGCAGAAATCAGCACACTGGATGGTGGAGGCAAGGGGATTGCCTGAGTCCACAGGTTTGTGACCAGCCTGGGCAACATGGCAAGACCTTGTCTCTACAGTAAATCAAAAAAATTAGCCAGGCATGATGGTGCACACCTGTAATTCCAACGACTTGGAAGGCAAAGGTGAAAAGATCGATCGCCCAGCCTGTCCAAGGCTGCAGTGGCCGTGATTGTGCCACTGCCTTCCAGTCTGAACAACAGAGTGATACTCCAACTCAAAACAAAGAAACAAACAAAAAACTACTAGATGTAAGAAAAACAATCTTACATGCAAAATATATAAGGAACATAAGATATGTTTTGATGAAAAGTTATAAGAAAGCATGGATATGTGGCTTTTGTCAAAGGAAAAGTAATCATGTCTAAATTTTATGTTTTAAGTAGTCTCAAAATTACAGAATATAAGTAATAGCTAAAACTAAATAGATACAGAAAGCTGGGGGGAGTATATAAGGTGGAGTTAAAAGATAAAACTAAAAGGTTAAGCAAGTTGTCAAAGTTCTGTGGAAGATTGGCCTATGTGAAGATTGGCCACCACTTACATATCAGTGATGCTTCTGTCCCTGTCACCATGGTGGGTCTCACCACCCCTCCTGTGGATCATGTCGGGGGTGGATTTTTCTCTTACACAAAGGACATATACTAAAATATTCACCTCTGAACATCTGGACACCTTACCCCACTGTTATATTGCAGTGCAAGTCAATTCTGATGCTAAGTAGGAGAGAGGACCTGGAGTTAACCCTAGTAAACCTCACTGAAGAGATAACATTAGAACTGACATCTCAATGAGGAATAGCTATGAGCAGATCTTGGTGAAGAGGTTCTGCTTGATGTAACCTCAGGGGCAAAGGTAATGTGGCAGATGTGAGCTGAACAATAGAGAGCTGAAATAATACTGATACTTATCCATAGACTTCAACTAGAGGAGCCAGAAACCAGATAAATTGATCATGCCCGTTGCATGTACTATTTTTCTACCCATTGCAGTGTTTCCATTACTTGGCTTATTTTTCCATATTTTTTTCAGTTCTCTTTATGGTGTTGTTGTTGCTGTTGTTGTTGTTGTTGTTGTTAGGTTATAGTCTCACTCTATCACACAGGCTGGATCAACCTCCTGAACTCAGGCAATCCCTCTGTCTCAGTCCCTTGAGTAACTGAGACTATAGGTGTGCATCACCACATCCTTTTTTTTGTAGAGATGAGGTCTTACTATGCTGCCTAGGCTCATCTCACACCCCTGAGCTCAAGCAAATCTCCTGCCTCGACCTCCCAAAGTGCTGGGATTAAGGTATGAGTCACCACCCCTGGTCTCAGTTCTCACCTAATATCACTTTTATAATATTTCAGGGTTTCTCTGTTGCCTTACTATTTTGTGTGTCGTTTTTGGGGACAGGTCTTCCCACTGTGTTGAGAGCTCCAGGAGGGCAGGCCTGGTACAGACTTGAGAGCTGCAGGACGGAGCTCAGGAAATCGGATGCTGAGGACAGAACTGGAGAATTAAAGACCTTAACAACCATAAATCTATAAAATTATCTTCTAAGAAGAAAATAATATTAGGAAAACACTTCATGACATTGGATTTGTTTGGATGTAATACTAAAAAAAGGCAACAAAGGGACATAGACAAGGTGGCTCAGCCTGTAATCCCGCTCCTTTGGGAGGCTGAGGTGAGTGGATTGCCTGAGCCCGTGGGTTCAAGACCCACCTGGGCAGCAAGACCTCATCTCTACAATAAATCAAAAAAAATTAGCCGGGCGTGGTAGTGCATGCCTGTAATTCCGGCTACTCAGAAGGCTGAGGCAGAAGGATCGCCGGAGCCCAGCAGGTTGAGGCTGTGGTGGCCAGGAGCGGCCACTGCACTCCAGTCTGGGTGACAGAGTAAGACTCCAACTCAAAAAAAAAAAAAGAACTCATTTAAAAACGTGTTCAAAGGTTTTGCAGACATCACCACCTTGAACTCTTTTCCATCATCTCCACCATGTTCTTCAATATCACCATAGATGGTGAACCCTTGGACTGGGATTCTTTCAAGCTGTTTGCAAATAAATTGTCAGAGATGTTGGGAGCCAGCCTTGGAGGCCTGCCTGATTGACAAAGTCCAGGTGCGCTGAGGACCCGGCTGCAAAACTGCCAGAGACCAGCTCCAGCCGAGTTCAGGGTACCCCAAAGGTGGAGATGGCGTCGGTGATTGGGGGTAAGAAGAAAGAGAGAAAGAAAGAGACTGGACTCCAGTCTAGTGCAGAAGTGATGTGTGTTATTGGGAATTACAACAGGTCTTTTATACACAAAGTCAGATGTGGGAAGGGTGTCCCCCACCCACCAGAAACCTTAATCCATGAAAACTTAATCAATGATTGCCTTTAAACCCTTTTCATATGATAATCTTAAAATCCCATAACAAAGGATAACCTAATCCGTGACTGACATATTCTATAAACCTTTTTTATCCTAAGCTGATTGATTTATGCCAAGTTAAACAATTCTATAGAAGCTTGAGTATTTACTTTACAGATGAAAGTGGCCCATCTCAGAATGTTTGGAATGTGGCCCAGTCCAAAGTTCACAGTGGGCTACCTGCAAGTAACCCAGCCACATTCTTTCAACAAAATGGCTGTTTTCTAAAACTATATTCTACAATTTACACCTTCAATAAATCCTAAGATCATGACCCAGAAGCCTGTGATCAATACTAAGGCTCTTAGATGTGACACGAGTTTGAATTATAAGTTGTGTGAAAGCCAAAACTGCAGTTTGCGGAAGAATGGGAACAATGAGCTTCTAAAGTTAGCTTGTGTTCATCCCGGTCTCAGAGTTTTTATGTTTTGAGTTCACAGGAGCTTAATCTGGTTAGTGCTGAGTAGAAAGGGGGAGGAAATGGGGTCAAATAGCTCCCGAACGCATCCTAGTGGTCTCGGGGTCAATGGCCCTTCCTGATCCCTAACGCTCAGTGGGCCTCCATGGCTGTCTCCCAACACAAAACAAGCCTGGTAAGCTGAGGCCCTTCTGTCTTCCACATTTGCTGTTTGGTACGGCTGAAGATTCTGTGCTGTCATGGAAGAAGAAAATGGCAGGTTTATGTGAAGTACTCACAGCTAACCTGAGAACGTCATGGTTCATTTTTCCATTTTCCCACTATGCTGCTAGGCCTTTTCTAGCATATACATGGGTTAAACTCTGAAGCACATCAAGAATGCTTTCCTTCACTTGGTTATAAGTTACTAGACATTGCTTGAGTAAAAATGATACAAGTATATTCACTCCTTATTTTGATTTAGAATTATGTAGTTTAGTATTTAGACATAAGGTTTTTTTAGAAAGCACAAGTTGTAGTGAGTTCATTATGAATTCATTATAAGTTTCTAACACTTATCTAGGAGTTATGTAGGTGATTTATAACACTGTTTCCACAGACTTAGGATGAAGATTAATCGTTAAGGTTTTTACTTAATTCAATAGTTAAAATTCTAAGTTAACGTTTATAGAGTAGGTTTTCACTGAATTCATAATATACTAATTGGATACTTTTATGATAAATTAACTAAATACTGAGAGCAACCTTGGGGGCCTGGGAAAACATCACTAAAAGCTTCCTTTGAGTTTTCTTTAGAAATAAACACTGCAGAATAAGAGGAAAGTAATGAAGACATCTGGACAAGAAAGGCGATTATGAAGCTTTGAAGGTCATAGAAGCCCCAGAGAGAAAAACTCCTGATACATAGAGAAATGTAGACTGTAAACTTTCTTGAGACATTTCAAGACTGTAATTCGGGACTTTGGACTAAAACTATCATTTTTTGGCTTTATGAATAAGACTCATTCTCTGAATGTTTATAGGGTTCTTGGCTTATTTTTTTGCTAAGGCCACTAGATGGTGGTAACTTTTAAATGATATGTATATGAAGGAATTTTCTTTGTCTTGACCCTTTACAAATGGTATAAAAGCTCTATGTTAACTAACATAAATTGTCGTTTGTTCAGCAAGCAGGTGTCCGAGTATAATATTTTCATCTTTCGCCTATTTGTCTCTCCTTCAGGAAACGTCACACCCTTCGCAGGGGCAGGACCCCCGCACAGAGACAGCAGAAAATTTTCATGCTCTGAGCACTGGAGAAAAACAATCTGGTTAGAAGCGTTCCTGCTTTCACAGAATTATTCCAGATGTTTTGTGCCAGGGTGGTGACTTCACATGTCATACTGGCACTGGCAAGTCAATCTATGGGGAGAAACTTGATGCGAACTTCATCCTGAAGCACACAGTTCCTGGCATCTTGTCCATGGAAAATGCTGGACCCAACACAAATTGTTCCCAGTTTTTTGCATGCACTATTAAGACTGAATGATTGGATGGCAAGCATGTGGTCTTTGGCAAGGGGAAAGTGAGCATGAATGTTGTACAAGCCATGGAGGACTTTGGCTCCAAGAATGGCAATTCCAACAAGAAGCTCACTATTGCCAATGTGGACAACTCAAATAAATTGGACTTGCTTTATCTTAACTACCGGACCATTCCTTCTGTAGCTCAGGAGAGCACCCCTCTGTCCCATTTGCTGGCAATATCCTATAATCTTTGTTCTCTCACTGCAGTTCTTTGGGTTCCATATTTTCCTTATTCCCTTCCAGTCTAGTTGGATTGAAGAGAAACAAACACTAAATAACAAAAAGAAATGTGTTCACAGTAAAAGAAAAATGGACACAATGAATGACAACCTGAGACAAGAGAGAAACCATTTGTAAATTACATACCTTATGAGAGTACAAAATCCAGAATAAATAAAGAACACTTGCAATTAAAGAACAAAAACAAACTAATACCCATTTGCATTTTTTCTTAGAGACAGGGTCTGGGTCTTTCACCCAGGACAAAGTGCAGGGGTGGAATCATAGCTCACTACAACCTTGAACTCCTGGATTGTGTGATCCTTCTCCATTCACCTCCCAAGATGCATATGAAAATATGCTCAACAGCACTCATTATTAGAGAAATGCAAAGAAAATGATCTCACAACCATTACGATAGCCATTATCAAAAAAACAAAAAATGGTAAGAGTTGGCCAGGATGTAGTGAAATTGGAACTCCTGTGCACCATTCTTAGGTAAGCAAAATGGTGCAGCCATTGTGCAAACATTACAGGAGTTACATTTTAAAAAATAGAAATAGACTAACAGATGATCCAGCAATTCCACTTCTGATTATGTAAAACAACTGAAAGCAGAAGTTTTAGGAGACCTTCATACAGCTCTTTCCACTGCAGTGCTATTCACAGTAGCCATGAAGGAGAAGAAGCTCAAGTGTCCACCAGTGGAGAAATGGATGAAGAAATGGGTATATACACACAAGGGATGCTCTTCAGCCTTTAAAAGAGGGAAATTTCAACACGTGCCACAACATAGATGAACATGGAGTGGTGTATGCTAACTAAAATAACCCTGTCACAAAAGATGACACAAACATTCTGTCTGATTTCACTTACATGGGATATTTAAAGCAGTAAAATTTATAGAAACAGAAAAAGGAACTTGAACACAAAAATTTCTCTAAAATAAAAAGTTAGCCTGGCACCGTGGGTCACACCTGTAATTCTAACAATTTGGGAGGCCAAGGCAAAAGGATTACGAGCCCAGGGGCTCAAGATCAGCCTGGGAAACTTGATGACACCTCACCTCTACAATACATTTTAAAAATTAGCTGGGCATGGTGGTGGGCACCTTGTAGTTCCAGCTACTTGGGAGGCTATGGTGGAAGAATCACCTGAGGCCAGCATGTTGAGTCTGCGGTAGCCATGAGTGTGCCATTGCATTCCAGCTGGGGGAACAGAGTGAGACTCTGACTCTAAAATAAAGAAATGAATAAATAGTCTTCCAATTAAAAAAAAAGCTATAACAATAGCAAAACACCTCCTCAGAAGAAGCACAAGACA
>NW_006945851.1:0-821 GCF_000164805.1 Carlito syrichta | reverse complement strand
AATAAAGTAAATGCTATCCAAGTACAATTATAATATGATAATACCAGTAAGGTATTAGTAACACTGTGTGATTGACCACCTGTGTGATCCCTATTTATGTTATATTTCTGAAGATATGATTGTGTTTGTGTTGCACTTTGTGTTTACCATTTCCGTGTTTTATCCAAATTATAACTTTCTAGATATTCTTAACAAAAGGATTTCAGTTTTTTTTTTTTTTTCCTTTAGTTGGAGTCTCACTCTGTTACCCAGACTGGAGTGCAGTGGCCACTCCCAGCCACCGCAGCCTCGACCTGCTGGGCTCCCAGCAATCTTTCCGCCTCCGCCTTCCAAGGAGCTGGAACTATAGGCACGCACTACCACACCCGGCTCATTTTGATTTATTGTAGAGATGAGGTCTCACCAAGTTGCCCAGGCAGGTCTTGAACCCACAAGCTCAGGCAATCCACTCACTTCAGCCTCCCAAAGGCACGGTATTACTTACAGTCTGAGCCACCAAGCCCAGCTAGGATTTCAGTTTTAAATTTGTGAGTACAATAACATGGTATCATTTTTATTGCTATAGGCTATTTTATTGTTGACTATCTATCTATTTTCTAGTGTTTGTTTCTAGGTTTTTTGTTGCAATGAAAACTCATGTACATATCTTCTAGTGTACCTTGCATATATGAGGAATTTCTCTAGCCCATAACAGCTAGGTATGGAATTACTAGATTGTAGGAAATATACTTGTTTAAATTATTAAGATAATGCCAAATTGTTTTCCAAAGTGGTTTTAAAATTTACCACTATAAGAGTATACATTTCCTTACTAACATTGG
>NW_006945850.1:0-7438 GCF_000164805.1 Carlito syrichta | reverse complement strand
CCGCGATAGCTCCTACTTTGTTTCTTTTGATGAGATTCGTTTGATATTCATGGTGGTTTATGATTTCATATAAATTCTTTTTTGCAATTTCCAAGTCTGAGAAGAATAATGCTAATATAATGGTAATTTCATTGAATCTGTTGGTTGACTAAAAGGCTAATTTTTATATTTAAAAAGGTAAGAAAAGTCAGGGAAACAAACATGTCAAATTTTCATTGATGACATCAGTCTCAGAACTTTGACATCATAATGGGAGGGACCTTTACTACTGAGCAATCCTTAGGCTTCAAGCACTTGTGTACAGTGCTCTGCCAAATACGGTAGACGAGTTGGATTTCCTTCCAAAGAATTGAAGATAACCATGTGTTCACATGGTGAACACATCCAAAAATTTCTCCATGGGTAACTGACCAATCAAGAATTCTATAAACGAAGTAGTTTTTTTAAAAGCAGTCTTTACTGAGAGGACCTAGAAACTCCCAAACTGGGAGAAGACTTGAGGGAGCTGCCCACGAGGTAGTCTTTTATGATTATGATCACAGAGTCCTGTTGGAGCTTGGATGAAGCACAACCAAACAATATTTTAGCCCTTTCTTTAGTTTAGAAACTTTTGGATGTTTTTAGTATTGTGTCACAACCTTTGAGCAGTTTTTCCTACAGGATTTGAAGATTGCTTTTGCTAAGATCATAATCAATTTTCCAGAATTTTCAATTATCCAAATTTTTTAACTAATGCAGAGCCCAAATACTTACTACTTTGTGAATAACCATGTTATTTTGCTTTATACATATTGTGTCCCAAATTCTCTTTTTTCTGTATGCCTCATTTTAAATGTTTGGTGACTGAAAGTATCAGATTAATCGGACACTTTGTTGCAGAGTACAGCATCATGTCTTAGGTAGAGGAAATACTAGGGGATTCAATGGAAATACTCTTTTAAAAATATAAATTGGGTTAAAATATAAAGGGAAGGTGATTACTTTTCTCTAAGGATTGCACATCTGTAACGTTTTTTCAAAATTAACAAGCAGAAAATCCAGAGTGCAACAAGAAAATTTACACAGATTTTAAGAATACTAAAAGCTCTATTAAATTATCATACTGTTTTATTTTCTAAAATTTTTAAGATTAATTGTGTATTCTGCCTTTTGAATAGCACTTACGTACACTGAATCTCAAGGTTAAGTTTTCTAAGAATGATATAGATCTGGAATCTCAACAAGTTTCAATTTAGGCAGAATAAAATATTCAGAATTTATGTGAGAAACACTGTAGTTGTCAATTTTGAAGGCAGAATTATACCATGTATTCCAACGTATTAAAAGGAAAAGGAGTTATCATTGGAGTATTATACAATTCTTAAAAATTCAGTCCCTCCATAATGAACATCTCGAGGCCCTACCCTGAATTGTAACTGTTTTAAGAGTAAAAAAAACAAACAAAAAATAAAATAACAACATAAGTTCAGTTGCATGTTTTCCCGCTTTTATTTATTTATTTACTTATTTGTTTATTTATTTATTTTTATTTCTTTTTAAATGTGGCTTACAATTCAGAGTTAAATGTACATCCATTGATTACACAGGGTCCCTGGATGATGAGGTATGCCCCTCCCTTCCTTAGCTGTATCCCTCCCTTGCCAATCTCACCCCTGCCCCTAAACAGGTTTCCATTACTGCCAATCACTTTCTTACATCACTATAAGTGATCCAGTTCAGCTCATGAATGAGAGCATATGGAACTCTGTTCTTTGGATCTGTGATAAATCACTGAAAATTGCCTACCACATATTGGTCAAACGTTCTGCAAAATCCTTCTTTCTCTCCTGTTTTATGGCTGCATTATATTCCACTGATTATATTCCTCATTTATTTTACCCGTTCCAGTTTTGATGGACAACATAGTTGGGGTTTTTGCAATTGTGATTAGAGCTGAAAAAAACATACAGGTGCAGGTATATTTTTGGTAAAATGATTTGTGTTCCTCCAGGTATATTCTCGACAGGGGAATTTCTGAGTCACATGTTAGGTCAAGATCTTGTCCCTTTACAAAACATCACACTGTTTTCCAAAGATTTTGTTCTACTTTTCAATTCACTTGCAGTGTAGAAGCATTTATTTCTTCCAAAATCCTGACCTGCATCTGTTATGGTTTGTTTTATTAATGATGGGCAGTCTTACAGGGGGTATGTGGTATTTCAAAGTGGTTTCATCTGCATGTCTTTGATGATGTGTGAGGCTGAGCAATTTTCATGTGTCTGCTGGTTGCCTGTATCTCTTCTTATGAAAAGTGTCCAATCACGTAGTTTTGCACACTTTTCAAAGGGAATGTTTGTCTGATTTTTCTAAATTTTTGAGTTTCTTGTAGATCGGAGATATAAAGCCTCTTTAAAGATATATCGGTGGAGAACCGTTTTTCCCAGTCTGTTGACTGTATCTCTGCTCTTCTGACGATTTCTTTTGTTTTGCAGAATTATAATTTTGATTAAATCCCACTTGTCTTACTTATGTCTTAAGGCATGGGTATTTAGGGCCCTGAAGAGTAAATAATTTCCGATTCCAGTTTCCCTAATGGTGTCCCCTGCTTTTTCTAAGATTTTTAAAATTTGTTTTTTACGTTTAGGTCTTTGATCCATATAGAGTTAATGTGTATGGCGATAGACGGGAGTCCTGTTTCAATCTTCTGTATGTTGTCAGCCTTTTCCCAGCACCATTTACTGAATATGTTCTCCATTACCCAGTGGGTCTTGGAGGTTTCTTCAAAGATGAGTTGGTTGAGGATTTGAGCATGTCATTCTGTATCCCTTACAATTAGCCTATGGGCCTATTCTTGTACCAATACCAGGCTGTGTTGATTTGTGTAAGCATACAGTAAAATTTGAAGTCTGGAACTGCGATAGCTCCTCTTTTGTTTCTTTTGATAAGTTTCTTTTGTCTATTAATGATGGTTTATGGTTTCACATGAATTCTTTTTTGTAATTTCCAGGTCTGAGAAGAATGATGTTAACTTAATGGTTACTTCACTGAATTTGTAGATTGACTTAAAGGCTAATTTTTACATTAAAAGAGATAAGTAAAGTCAGGGAAACAAGCATGTCAAATTGTCATTGATGACATCAGCCTCAGAACTTTGACTTCATAATGGGAGTGACCTTGAGTACTGATCAATCGTTAGTCTTCAAACACTTGTGTACAGTGCTCTGCCAGATGCATTAGACACGATGGATTGCATTACAAGAAGTGAAGATAACCATGTGTTCCCATGGTGAACACCTCCAAAAATTTCTCCAAGGGTAAGTGACCATAAGAATTCTCTAATGAGGCAGTCTTTTTTTTTTTTTAAGCAGTCTTTATTGTGAGGACCAAGAAACTCCCAAACTGGGAGAGGAACTGAGGGAGTTGCCCACGAGGTAGTCTTTTATTGTTATGATCACGGAGTCCTGTTGGAGCTTGGTTATAGCACAACCAAATAATGTTTTGACACTTTCTTTAGTTTAGAACTTTTTGATGTTTTTAGTATTGTTTAACAGCCTTTGAGCAGTTTTTCCTACAGAATTTAAAGTTTGCTTTTGCTAAGACCATATACAATTTTCCAGAATTTTTAATTACCTAAATTTTTATACTAATGCAGAGCCCAAATACATACTACGTTGTAAATGTCCATGTTATTTTGGTTTATTCATATTGGGTCCCAAATTCTCTTTTTTCTGTGTTCCTCATTTTAAATGGTTGGTGATTAAAAGTATTAGATTAATCAAATACTTTGTTGCAGAGTACAGCATTATGTCTTAGGTAGAGAAAATACTAGGGGATTCAATGGAAATACTATTTAAAAATATAAATTGGGTTAAAATATAAAGTGAATGTTTTTACTGTTTTCTGAAGATTGCACATCTCTATCTTTTAACAAAAATTAACAAGCAGAAAATACTGAGTGCACCAAGAAAATTTACACAAATTTGTAGAATGAAAAAAGCTGTATTAAATTATGATACTGTTTTATTTTCTAAATTTTTAAAGATTTTATTATGCATTCTGTCTTTTGAATAGCACTTAAGTTCTATTGAATTTCAAGGGTCAGTTTTCTAAGAAAGATATAGATCTGGGAATCTCAACAATTTTCAATTTACGCAGAATGAAACATTCAGAATTTATGTGAGAAACACTGTAGTTGTCGATTTTGATGGCAGAATTGTATGGTGTATTCCAACGTATTAAACGGAAAAGGAGTTATTATTGGAGTATTATACAATTCTTAAAAAATAAATCCCTGCATAATGAACATCTGTAGGCCCAACCTTGAATTGTAACCATTTTTAAAGTTAAAAAAGTAATAAAAAATAGAATAAACAAATGAAGTCACTTGCAAGTTTCACAGCTTTTATTTGTTTATTTATTTTAATTTTTTTTAATGTGAGTGGCAATTCAGGGTTAGATATACAACCATTGATTATGCAGGCTCCCTGTTGATGAGGTATGCCCCTCCCTTCCTTAGAAGTATCCCTCCATTGCCAATCTCACCCCTCACCCTAAACAGCTTTCCACTACTACCAGTCACTTTCTTACACCAGTAAAAGTGATCCAGTTCAGCTCATGTATGAGAACATATGGAACTCTGTTGTTTGGTTCTGTGATAAATCTCTGAAAATGACCTACCTCATATCCATCAAACGTTCTGCATAATTCTTCTATCTGTCCTTTTTATCGCTGCATCATATTCCACTGTGTATATACCTCATTAATTTACCCATTCCAGTTTTGATGGGCAACATGGTTGGTACCATGTTTTTTTTGCAATTGTGATTAGAGCTGCAAAAAACATACAGGTGCATGTATCTTTTTGGTAAAATGATTTGAGTTCCTCCAGGTATATTCTTTAGAGGGAATTTTCTGAGTCACATGGTAGGTCAAGATCTTGTTCCTTTAAAACCACCCACCAAAGATTTTGCTCTACTTTTCAGTCCACATGAAGTGTAGAAGCATTTATTTCTTCCAAAACTCTGACTTTCATCTGTTACGGTTTGTTTTATTAATGATGGTCAGTCTTACAGGGGGGATATGGTATTTCAAAGTGGTTTCATTTGCATTTCTTTGATGATGAGTGAGGCTGAGCAATTTTCATGTGTCTGCTGGCTGTCCGTATCTCTCCTTATGAAAAGTGTCCAATAACGTATTATGCACACATTTCAAAGGGAATATTTGTCTGATTTTTCTGAGTGTTAGTGTTTCTTCTGGATCCTAGATGTTATATCTTTTTACAGCTTTATAGGTGGAGAATCATTTCCCAAATTCTGGTGGCTGTATCCCTGCTCTTCTGATGGTTTCTTTTGCCTTGCAGAAGTATATTAATGTGATGAGGTCCCACTTATCTAACTTATTCCCTAAAGCATGGGTATTTAGGGCTCTAAAGAGGAATTAGTTTCCGGTTCCACTTTCCCTAATGGTGTCCCCTGCTTCTGTAAGATTATTATAATTTGGTGTTTTACGTTTAGGTCTCTGATCCACTTAGAGTTAATGTGTATGTTGATAGATATGGGTTCTGTTTCAATTTTGTGCATGTTGTCCGCCTTTTAGCAATACCATTTACTAAATATATTCTCCAGTGTATCTTGGAGGTTTGTTCAAAGATGAGTTGGTTGAGAATTTGAGGATTTCATTCCCTGTCCTGATCCTTTGACCTATGGACCTATTCTTGTACCAATACCAGGCTGTGTTGATTACTGTAAACATATAGTAAAGTTTGTCATCTGGACTGCGATAGCTCCTGCTTTGTTTCTTTTGATAAGATTATTTTGGCTATTCGTGATTTCTTATGGTTTCTCATGAATTCTTTATTGCAATGTACAGGTCTGAGAGGAGCGATGTTATCTTAATGGTTATTTCACTGAATCTATAGATTGACTAAAAGGCTAACTTTACATTAAAAGAGGAAAGTACAGTCAGGGAAACAAGCATGATAAATTGTCATTTATGCCATCAGCCTCAGAACTTTGACATCATAATGGGAGGTACCTTGACTTCAAGCACTTGTGTGCAGTGCTCTGCCAAATTCAGTGGACATGGTGGATTTCATTCTCAAGAAGTGAAGAGAACCATGTGTTCACACATCTCCTAAAATTTCTCCGGGGATAAGTGACCATTCAAGAATGCTCTAAACGAGGCAGTGTTTTGTTTTTAAAATCAGTGTTTATTGAGAGAACCGAGAAACTCTCAAACTGGGTGGGGATCTGAGGGTGTTGCCCAAGAGGTAGTCTTTTATTATTATGGTCACAGAGTCCTGTTGAAGCTTGGTTATAGCACAACCAAATAATATTTTAGCACTTTCTTAGTTTAGAAATTTTTGGAGGATTTTCATATTTTGTAACAGCCTTTGAGCAGTTTTTCCCACAGGATTTGAAATTGCTTTTGCTAAGACCATAATCAATTTTCCAGAATTTCCAATTATCTAAATTTTTATACTAATGCAGAGCCCAAATACTTACTACATTGTAATTCTCAATGTTATTTTGGTTTGTATATATTGGGTCCGAAATTCTCTTTTTTCTTTGTGCCTCATTATAAATGCTTGGTGATTAAAAGTATCAGATTAATCAGATACTTTGTTGCAGAGTACAGCATTATGTCTTAGGTAGAGAATATACTAGGGGATTCAATGGAAAAACACTTTTAAAAATATAAATTGGTTAAAATATAAAGGGAACGTGATTTTATATTTCCTACAAATATATAAGGGAATCTTTTCTCTAAGGATTGCACATTTGTAACATTTAATCAAAATTAACAAGCACAAAATACAGAGTGCACGAAAACAATGTACACAAACTTTAAGAATGGAACAATCTGTATAAAATTACCAGACTGTTTTATTTTCTGAATTTTTTTTTTTGAGTTGGAGTCTCACTCTGTCACCCAGACTGGAGTGCAGTGGCCGCTCCCGGCCACCGCAGCCTCGACCTGCTGGACTCCAGCGATCCTTCCACCTCAGCCTACTGAGTAGCCAGCATTAAGGCATGTGCTACCAAGGCCGGCTGATTTTTTGATTTATTGTAGAGATGAGGTCTCACTGCCCAGGCAGGTCTCAAACCCTCAAGCTCAGGCAATCCACTGACCTCAGCCTCCCAAAGGCATGGGATTACAGGCTGAGCAACTAAGACCAGCTATTTTCTAAATTTTTTAAGATTTGTTATGCATTCTGCTTTTTGAAGAGTACTTAGGTACGCTGAATCTCAAGGGTCAGTTTCTCAGAATGACATAGATCTGGAATCTCCACAATTTTCAAATAGGCAGAATAGAACATTCACAATTTATGTGAGAAACGCTGTAATTTTCAATTTTGAAGATGCAATTATTCCATTTATTACAACCTATTAAAGGGAAACGAAGTTATAAATGAAATTTTATACAATTCTTAAAAATCAATGCCTGCATAATGAATACT
>NW_006945849.1:0-6327 GCF_000164805.1 Carlito syrichta | reverse complement strand
AGTATTCATTATGCAGGCATTGATTTTTAAGAATTGTATAAAATTTCATTTATAACTTCGTTTCCCTTTAATAGGTTGTAATAAATGGAATAATTGCATCTTCAAAATTGAAAATTACAGCGTTTCTCACATAAATTGTGAATGTTCTATTCTGCCTATTTGAAAATTGTGGAGATTCCAGATCTATGTCATTCTGAGAAACTGACCCTTGAGATTCAGCGTACCTAAGTACTCTTCAAAAAGCAGAATGCATAACAAATCTTAAAAAATTTAGCAAATAGCTGGTCTTAGTTGCTCAGCCTGTAATCCCATGCCTTTGGGAGGCTGAGGTCAGTGGATTGCCTGAGCTTGAGGGTTTGAGACCTGCCTGGGCAGTGAGACCTCATCTCTACAATAAATCAAAAAATCAGCCGGCCTTGGTAGCACATGCCTTAATGCTGGCTACTCAGTAGGCTGAGGTGGAAGGATCGCTGGAGTCCAGCAGGTCGAGGCTGCGGTGGCCGGGAGCGGCCACTGCACTCCAGTCTGGGTGACAGAGTGAGACTCCAACTCAAAAAAAAAAAATTCAGAAAATAAAACAGTCTGGTAATTTTATACAGATTGTTCCATTCTTAAAGTTTGTGTACATTGTTTTCGTGCACTCTGTATTTTGTGCTTGTTAATTTTGATTAAATGTTACAAATGTGCAATCCTTAGAGAAAAGATTCCCTTATATATTTGTAGGAAATATAAAATCACGTTCCCTTTATATTTTAACCAATTTATATTTTTAAAAGTGTTTTTCCATTGAATCCCCTAGTATATTCTCTACCTAAGACATAATGCTGTACTCTGCAACAAAGTATCTGATTAATCTGATACTTTTAATCACCAAGCATTTATAATGAGGCACAAAGAAAAAAGAGAATTTCGGACCCAATATATACAAACCAAAATAACATTGAGAATTACAATGTAGTAAGTATTTGGGCTCTGCATTAGTATAAAAATTTAGATAATTGGAAATTCTGGAAAATTGATTATGGTCTTAGCAAAAGCAATTTCAAATCCTGTGGGAAAAACTGCTCAAAGGCTGTTACAAAATATGAAAATCCTCCAAAAATTTCTAAACTAAGAAAGTGCTAAAATATTATTTGGTTGTGCTATAACCAAGCTTCAACAGGACTCTGTGACCATAATAATAAAAGACTACCTCTTGGGGCAACACCCTCAGATCCCCACCCAGTTTGAGAGTTTCTCGGTTCTCTCAATAACACTGATTTTAAAAACAAACACTGCCTCGTTTAGAGCATTCTTGAATGGTCACTTATCCCCGGAGAAATTTTAGGAGATGTGTGAACACATGGTTCTCTTCACTTCTTGAGAATGAAATCCACCATGTCCACTGAATTTGGCAGAGCACTGCACACAAGTGCTTGAAGTCAAGGTACCTCCCATTATGATGTCAAAGTTCTGAGGCTGATGGCATAAATGACAATTTATCATGCTTGTTTCCCTGACTGTACTTTCCTCTTTTAATGTAAAGTTAGCCTTTTAGTCAATCTATAGATTCAGTGAAATAACCATTAAGATAACATCGCTCCTCTCAGACCTGTACATTGCAATAAAGAATTCATGAGAAACCATAAGAAATCACGAATAGCCAAAATAATCTTATCAAAAGAAACAAAGCAGGAGCTATCGCAGTCCAGATGACAAACTTTACTATATGTTTACAGTAATCAACACAGCCTGGTATTGGTACAAGAATAGGTCCATAGGTCAAAGGATCAGGACAGGGAATGAAATCCTCAAATTCTCAACCAACTCATCTTTGAACAAACCTCCAAGATACACTGGAGAATATATTTAGTAAATGGTATTGCTAAAAGGCGGACAACATGCACAAAATTGAAACAGAACCCATATCTATCAACATACACATTAACTCTAAGTGGATCAGAGACCTAAACGTAAAACACCAAATTATAATAATCTTACAGAAGCAGGGGACACCATTAGGGAAAGTGGAACCGGAAACTAATTCCTCTTTAGAGCCCTAAATACCCATGCTTTAGGGAATAAGTTAGATAAGTGGGACCTCATCACATTAATATACTTCTGCAAGGCAAAAGAAACCATCAGAAGAGCAGGGATACAGCCACCAGAATTTGGGAAATGATTCTCCACCTATAAAGCTGTAAAAAGATATAACATCTAGGATCCAGAAGAAACACTAACACTCAGAAAAATCAGACAAATATTCCCTTTGAAATGTGTGCATAATACGTTATTGGACACTTTTCATAAGGAGAGATACGGACAGCCAGCAGACACATGAAAATTGCTCAGCCTCACTCATCATCAAAGAAATGCAAATGAAACCACTTTGAAATACCATATCCCCCCTGTAAGACTGACCATCATTAATAAAACAAACCGTAACAGATGAAAGTCAGAGTTTTGGAAGAAATAAATGCTTCTACACTTCATGTGGACTGAAAAGTAGAGCAAAATCTTTGGTGGGTGGTTTTAAAGGAACAAGATCTTGACCTACCATGTGACTCAGAAAATTCCCTCTAAAGAATATACCTGGAGGAACTCAAATCATTTTACCAAAAAGATACATGCACCTGTATGTTTTTTGCAGCTCTAATCACAATTGCAAAAAAAACATGGTACCAACCATGTTGCCCATCAAAACTGGAATGGGTAAATTAACGAGGTATATACACAGTGGAATATGATGCAGCGATAAAAAAGGACAGATAGAAGAATTATGCAGAACGTTTGATGGATATGAGGTAGGTCATTTTCAGAGATTTATCACAGAACCAAACAACAGAGTTCCATATGTTCTCATACATGAGCTGAACTGGATCACTTTTACTGGTGTAAGAAAGTGACTGGTAGTAGTGGAAAGCTGTTTAGGGTGAGGGGTGAGATTGGCAATGGAGGGATACTTCTAAGGAAGGGAGGGGCATACCTCATCAACAGGGAGCCTGCATAATCAATGGTTGTATATCTAACCCTGAATTGCCACCCACATTAAAAAAAATTAAAATAAATAAATAAATAAACAAATAAAAGCTGTGAAACTTGCAAGTGACTTCATTTGTTTATTCTATTTTTTATTACTTTTTTAACTTTAAAAATGGTTACAATTCAAGGTTGGGCCTACAGATGTTCATTATGCAGGGATTTATTTTTTAAGAATTGTATAATACTCCAATAATAACTCCTTTTCCGTTTAATACGTTGGAATACACCATACAATTCTGCCATCAAAATCGACAACTACAGTGTTTCTCACATAAATTCTGAATGTTTCATTCTGCGTAAATTGAAAATTGTTGAGATTCCAGATCTATATCTTTCTTAGAAAACTGAACCTTGAAATTCATTGAACTTAAGTGCTATTCAAAAGACAGAATGCATAATAAATCTTTAAAAATTTAGAAAATAAAACAGTATCATAGTTTAATACAGCTTTTTTCATTCTACAAATTTGTGTAAATTTTCTTGGTGCACTCAGTATTTTCTGCTTGTTAATTTTTGTTAAAAGATAGAGATGTGCAATCTTCAGAAAACAGTAAAAACATTCACTTTATATTTTAACCCAATTTATATTTTTAAATAGTATTTCCATTGAATCCCCTAGTATTTTCTCTACCTAAGACATAATGCTGTACTCTGCAACAAAGTATTTGATTAATCTAATACTTTTAATCACCAACCATTTAAAATGAGGAACACAGAAAAAAGAGAATTTGGGACCCAATATGAATAAACCAAAATAACATGGACATTTACAACGTAGTATGTATTTGGGCTCTGCATTAGTATAAAAATTTAGGTAATTAAAAATTCTGGAAAATTGTATATGGTCTTAGCAAAAGCAAACTTTAAATTCTGTAGGAAAAACTGCTCAAAGGCTGTTAAACAATACTAAAAACATCAAAAAGTTCTAAACTAAAGAAAGTGTCAAAACATTATTTGGTTGTGCTATAACCAAGCTCCAACAGGACTCCGTGATCATAACAATAAAAGACTACCTCGTGGGCAACTCCCTCAGTTCCTCTCCCAGTTTGGGAGTTTCTTGGTCCTCACAATAAAGACTGCTTAAAAAAAAAAAAAGACTGCCTCATTAGAGAATTCTTATGGTCACTTACCCTTGGAGAAATTTTTGGAGGTGTTCACCATGGGAACACATGGTTATCTTCACTTCTTGTAATGCAATCCATCGTGTCTAATGCATCTGGCAGAGCACTGTACACAAGTGTTTGAAGACTAACGATTGATCAGTACTCAAGGTCACTCCCATTATGAAGTCAAAGTTCTGAGGCTGATGTCATCAATGACAATTTGACATGCTTGTTTCCCTGACTTTACTTATCTCTTTTAATGTAAAAATTAGCCTTTAAGTCAATCTACAAATTCAGTGAAGTAACCATTAAGTTAACATCATTCTTCTCAGACCTGGAAATTACAAAAAAGAATTCATGTGAAACCATAAACCATCATTAATAGACAAAAGAAACTTATCAAAAGAAACAAAAGAGGAGCTATCGCAGTTCCAGACTTCAAATTTTACTGTATGCTTACACAAATCAACACAGCCTGGTATTGGTACAAGAATAGGCCCATAGGCTAATTGTAAGGGATACAGAATGACATGCTCAAATCCTCAACCAACTCATCTTTGAAGAAACCTCCAAGACCCACTGGGTAATGGAGAACATATTCAGTAAATGGTGCTGGGAAAAGGCTGACAACATACAGAAGATTGAAACAGGACTCCCGTCTATCGCCATACACATTAACTCTATATGGATCAAAGACCTAAACGTAAAAAACAAATTTTAAAAATCTTAGAAAAAGCAGGGGACACCATTAGGGAAACTGGAATCGGAAATTATTTACTCTTCAGGGCCCTAAATACCCATGCCTTAAGACATAAGTAAGACAAGTGGGATTTAATCAAAATTATAATTCTGCAAAACAAAAGAAATCGTCAGAAGAGCAGAGATACAGTCAACAGACTGGGAAAAACGGTTCTCCACCGATATATCTTTAAAGAGGCTTTATATCTCCGATCTACAAGAAACTCAAAAATTTAGAAAAATCAGACAAACATTCCCTTTGAAAAGTGTGCAAAAGACGTGATTGGACACTTTTCATAAGAAGAGATACAGGCAACCAGCAGACACATGAAAATTGCTCAGCCTCACACATCATCAAAGACATGCAGATGAAACCACTTTGAAATACCACATACCCCCTGTAAGACTGCCCATCATTAATAAAACAAACCATAACAGATGCAGGTCAGGATTTTGGAAGAAATAAATGCTTCTACACTGCAAGTGAATTGAAAAGTAGAACAAAATCTTTGGAAAACAGTGTGATGGTTTGTAAAGGGACAAGATCTTGACGTAACATGTGACTCAGAAATTCCCCTGTCGAGAATATACCTGGAGGAACACAAATCATTTTACCAAAAATATACCTGCACCTGTATGTTTTTTTCAGCTCTAATCACAATTGCAAAAACCCCAACTATGTTGTCCATCAAAACTGGAACGGGTAAAATAAATGAGGAATATAATCAGTGGAATATAATGCAGCCATAAAACAGGAGAGAAAGAAGGATTTTGCAGAACGTTTGACCAATATGTGGTAGGCAATTTTCAGTGATTTATCACAGATCCAAAGAACAGAGTTCCATATGCTCTCATTCATGAGCTGAACTGGATCACTTATAGTGATGTAAGAAAGTGATTGGCAGTAATGGAAACCTGTTTAGGGGCAGGGGTGAGATTGGCAAGGGAGGGATACAGCTAAGGAAGGGAGGGGCATACCTCATCAACCAGGGACCCTGTGTAATCAATGGATGTACATTTAACTCTGAATTGTAAGCCACATTTAAAAAGAAATAAAAATAAATAAATAAACAAATAAGTAAATAAATAAATAAAAGCGGGAAAACATGCAACTGAACTTATGTTGTTATTTTATTTTTTGTTTGTTTTTTTTTACTCTTAAAACAGTTACAATTCAGGGTAGGGCCTCGAGATGTTCATTATGGAGGGACTGAATTTTTAAGAATTGTATAATACTCCAATGATAACTCCTTTTCCTTTTAATACGTGGAATACATGGTATAATTCTGCCTTCAAAATTGACAACTACAGTGTTTCTCACATAAATTCTGAATATTTTATTCTGCCTAAATTGAAACTTGTTGAGATTCCAGATCTATATCATTCTTAGAAAACTTAACCTTGAGATTCAGTGTACGTAAGTGCTATTCAAAAGGCAGAATACACAATTAATCTTAAAAATTTT
>NW_006945848.1:0-736 GCF_000164805.1 Carlito syrichta | reverse complement strand
GTGGGAGGCCTTGTCAAAGATGAGTTGGTTGAGAAATTGAGGTTTGCTTCTGGAATCTCAATTCTATTCCCATTGATCTAAATGCCTGTTCCTATACCAATACCAAGCTGTTTTGATGATTGTAGCTTTATAAATAAAGTCTGAAGTCTGGTAAATGTGATACCCCCTGCTTTGTTTTTTTTTTTGCTGAGGATTGTTCTGGCTATTCTTGGACGCTTGTGTTTCCATATGAATTCCTGTGTTGTTTTTTCTAGGTCTGAGTAGAATGTTGCTGGTAATTTGATGGGTATTGCATTGAGTTTGTAGATTGCCTTAGGTAAGATGGACATCTTCACAATGTTGATTCTTCCAATCCATGAGCATGGGATATTTTTCCACTTGTTTGTGTCATCATTGATTTCTTTGAGCAGTCTTTTGTAGTTTTTATTGTAAAGGTCTTTCACGTCTCTGGTTAGGAAGATTCCAAGGTATTTCATTTTTTTTGTGGCTATTGTGATTGCAGTTGTGCTTTCTATTTGGGTTTCTGTTTGTTTATTATTGGTGTAGAGAAATGCGATTGTCTTTTGCACATTTATTTTGTATCCTGAGACTTTGCCAAAGGCCTTTATCAGTGTAAGGAGGTTTTTGACAGATTCTCTTGGGTTTTCAAGGTACACAATCATATCATCTGCAGAGATAACTTGACTTCCTCTTTTCCTGTTTGGATACCCCTGATTGCCTTCTCTTCTCTGATTGA
>NW_006945847.1:0-718 GCF_000164805.1 Carlito syrichta | reverse complement strand
CCATGAGCATGGGATATTTTTCCACTTGTTTGTGTCATCATTGATTTCTTTGAGCAGTCTTTTGTAGTTTTTATTTTAAAGGTCTTTCACGTCTCTGGTTAGGAAGATTCCAAGGTATTTCATTTTTTTTTGTGGCTATTGTGATTGCAATTGTGCTTTCTATTTGGGTTTCTGTTTGTTTACTATTGGTGTAGAGAAATGCGATTGTCTTTTGCACATTTATTTTGTATCCTGAGACTTTGCCAAAGGCCTTTATCAGTGTAAGGAGGTTTTTGACAGATTCTCTTGGGTTTTCAAGGTACACAATCATATCATCTGCAAAGAGAGATAACTTGAGTTCCTCTTTTCCTGTTTGGATACCTCTGATTGCCTTCTCTTCTATGATTGCTCGAGCCAGGACTTCCAATACTATGTTGAACAGGAGGGGTGAGAGAAAGCATCCTTGCTTTGTTCTAGTTTTCAGGGGAAATGGTTCCAACTTTTGTCCATTCAGGAGTATGCTGGCTGTGGGTTTCTCGTAGATGGGTTCTACTCTTTTGAGGTATGTTCCCCGTATGCCTAGATGTTCAAGGGTGTTTATCAAGATGGGGTGCTGGATTTTATCAAAAGCTTTTTCTGCATCTAATGATATAATCATGTGGTTTTTCTTTTGATATCTGTTGATGTATTTAATTACATTTGTGGTTTTATGAATGTTGAACCAGCCTTGCATCCCAGG
>NW_006945846.1:0-8900 GCF_000164805.1 Carlito syrichta | reverse complement strand
GTTTATACACCTGCTGCCTGGTAATCACAAGTTTCTGACATTGTGTAGATTTTTTTCTTTCTAGTCACATCTTATGAGCTTTGTCATTTAAAGGCAGGGGGACTCCTGTGAAAATTAGTTATAGAAACATGCATGAAAAATTAGGGAGCTCTGTAAGGAGACATAATTATGGGTGAGATGAGTAAAAACACAACCTTTAATCAGAAATACGTTTTTCAGTTTCTTAGTATGTGAGCTGGACAAGTAGTTTAAACCCTTTCAGCTTTGGTTCTCTCATCTGTAAAGTGGATAATAAAATCTGCATCAGAGGATTGCCTTGTGAATTAAATTAATTAATTTAAATTAATTGGCTGTGCATTCTGAAAAATCTAGGTAGTGAGAGCTGCAAAAAATTCTAGGCACAAACCCTCCATTCAAACCCCTACACTACTGAGCCTTGACCAAAATTTAAACATGACTTATACCAGCCTAAGACTATGTTCCCGGGATGACCCAGCTCTCTTTTGAGTTCTCATCTAGAAAAGTTTAGGGCTCCTCAAATGATTTTTTCTTTGTTCTAGTCGAATTCTGATGATAGGCCTCCCTTTCTTAGAGAATACTTTCCTAGAGAATACTCCCTTTTAGAGTGTTTACCCAAAAAAAGGCTTAAATTGGGAATCCTTTCTTTGTCCCTTTGAAATGTATATGTTCTACAACCCAGGAGTAGCTTTCTCAAAGGCCAGGAAGTCATTCCTTTGAAATACAATTATCAGGAAGGATAGGGCCTCTGTTTTCTAGATTCTGTAGGAGAACAGAACCCTAACCACAGTAATTGCCAGCAGACACAGGTGACCTAATGGCATTTACACTGACAATCTCTGTAATTTGCCAGTTGAGTCCTTGCTTTAAAATGCCCAGTCACCTCTGTGCAAATCAGGATGCAGCTCAGCTTTTGCCCCTGCTGTTAGCAGTTACTGAATAAAATCAGTTTTTACCACTGTAACTAATATCTGTTTTTTGTTGTCATTGACAGTAGAGGCTGGCTTTTGGGTAATGCCTACAAAACCCCTGTTCCCAGATCTCTTTTCATGGTGTGTGTTTTTATGTGTGTATATGTTTTCTGAAGGAGGGGATGGTGAGTCTTGTCAGGAAAGGTCATGGGAAGAAATTGAGAAAATGCGAGAAGGTTGTTTGTTTTCTGAATCTGATTCTGAGGAAAAGGCCTGAGGACTCATTTTTGCTTGTAAATTTTTAAAGGTCAGAGATATTAAACAAGCTTTATTTTAGCTTAAATCAAAATGAAAGTTAAGATGGATCCATCTTTAGGCAATGCTGGATCCGGGGGTTTAAAGGATAAAATTAGAACTCTGTCTCTTCCTTTATATCACACTATCCCTGATAAAATACTCTGTGATGATAAAAATGTTCTATATCTGAACTGTCTAATACAATTTCACATGTGACCACTGAATACTTGAAGTGTGGCTAATGGCAACAGGGAGATGAATTATTTTAATTTAATTTGAAGGAGTTTAAATGTAAAATACTGCATGGTAGCTACACTATTAGTGAGCTCAATTCTAAATCTTGCTGTGCTTGCCTCTTGGTTTTATTCTCAGACAGATTGTCTCCATGTGGTATGAAGAAGACTCCTATAGGCTCCAGACTTAGCTGTTTTTTTCTTAAAATTATGATCTCACAGAAGGAGAAAAATCATACCTTCTTCAGCCACCTTGCCAACCTCTGAGAAGGATTCTTATTTTCCTCGCTTGGGTAAATCATTGCATGCAAGAAAATGGATGCTCTTATAGTCCAGTCTGAGTTGCATCCTGTTATGGGTCATTCAGTTCGTTGCCTTTCTAGAATTGTTTTGATTTCAGAAGGAACAGTTGTCAAATAATGGTAAAAACAGAAGTGGAAAGACTTTGTGAGACAGGGCAAAAGTAGTGACACCCTGTGGCTTTAATGGTGTTATGAACCAAACCTGGGTCTGATTGCCCAGTGAAATAAAAACAATAATAAATTTGCAGCAAGAGAAAGGAGGGTGTTTATTTCAGGTACTAAGCAAGAAGAATTATGCAGCTTATGCTTAAAGCCTGACCTCCCTGAGGGCATAAAAGCAATAGTTTTTAAAGGCAAGGGTATGTTTCAGGAAAGCAGAAGTTATAGGTAAAATCGTAAATTAGTACATATAGTTATACATGGGTTTGGCACAAAAAGATGGGATATCTTGAGTGGGAGCTTACAGGTCAGTGGTCAGTTCAGAGATTTTTTTGGGGGGGGATATGTAATTGGTCAGCAAAACTTTGTCTAAAACCTTTGGGTCTGAAGAAAGATTTGAACTGTTGAGTATGACACTCTCCAGGGACCTCAGGTAGAAATTTAGAACAAAGAATGGTGGTCAGAATTAGTCTTCAGTTCTCCCTTAATCTGAGGTTTGTGTGCCAGTGGATGGAATTTACTATCTGATGGAAGTCTGGGTTTCTGAAAAACAACTCAGGGACTTAGTTTAAGATATTACCTTTATTTTTTTTCTTTTTTTAATTATTATTTTATTTTAAAAATGTGAGGTCCACCTCAGGATAATGTACATGATTTAGCTTTTACAGGGAACCATACATCTTGTATCTAACTTCCTTCACTATTTTTTAAAGCTATTAAAACCTTTTTGCTTATCAGGTTTCTCATTTGTTTCTCAAGAATAGCTAAGTGCCTAGAATTTTCTTTGAAGATACTAAAGATTTCCCTTTATTTCCATTCTTGTGTGTGTGTTTGGGGGTGGGAGGAGGGCGGGTTCCCCAGCAGGCTGTTAAGAGGCATCCCTGCTCTATCTCTGTGACAAAGTGCCACATGGGTCTAATTATTGGAATATTCTCTCCTCAGCATGGAGACACTTTGGCATCTGAAGTCCTAGTCAGGCAGCAGCAGAACCCATAAATTTATGAGTCAGTGTCTTAAAGACATCATCAGCAGCAGTATCTGAGGCACAATCAGAAAACCTCATGTGTAGAGAGCCATGAAAAGAGTAGTGAATTGAAGAACAGTAGGAACATGAAGGGTATCATGCTGCTCCTGTGACTGGCATTCTGCTTCATAAGCACATGATAGACAGTCTCCAAGGACTTAAAAATACTGTGGGTGAGATGGGGTAGATATCTGCAAGCAAAACTAGGAGTTGGATACTGGAGATAAGCCTTTAATACTCATGTGACAATATCTGCGTTCAAAGTCTGGTGAAGACTACACATTTGGATCGCATATTTAAGCACTTGGAACTATCAGGTGCTCATGTTGTACCTGCCATTTCCAGCACACACAGGTACACGCATATCATAGTCACTTATCTTTGAATAAGTACAAGATTTTTCTGTGCCTTATTGATATTGGTGGTATAAAGAGACACGATAGCATTAACTTCAGAATTTAGTGTATTCTTAGAACTGTGAGGATTCATTTTCTGAAACCCCAGGTGTTAGAACAATTCACTGTTGAGAATGTTGGAAGTAAACCCATAGACCAGGACTAATATTCAGCCATTGTATAGCAACATAGCATATCAATTCTTAAAGCATAAAAATTGATTTTGGACTAGTTTCATGTAGCAATTCTCCTGAGTCTCTCAAGTTTTCTCCTATCCCCCTTGCTTCACTTTTGCCTCTTGCCTCACAGTTTAACAATTAAAGTTTTAAATCCTGACACAGGCAGGGGTCTCCAGGTTCAAGGTACTATTCTAAATCAGCTGTTGTACTGATTGGTCAATGCTCATGTCAGTCAGTTTCCGTAAAATCCCAGTTGCTAATCATCATCTTTGGCTTCCTACTGAAACCCAAAATAACCATTTCATGCTCTATTAGCATTTTATTTTGTATGCATCCATTCACTTACCTAAAATTATATTTTTTTGTTGATTATACAATTTTTAAACACTCTTGTGACCACAGGGACAAGCATTAATAGGATATTTAAAACATGTTGCCTCATTTGGGAAATCCATAAAGTCTTTGCTTTATAGAGGATGAGTATACTAAAGAGAAGGCATTAAATTTGATTTTAAGTGATGTGGTCCATAGTCACAATTGTAGAAAATGCTGCAAGTCTGTCAAGAGACCAAGTCATACCTAAGGAGAACTGCCACTTAGAGTTCAGATGGCTGAACTCTTCTGTGTTTCAGACCCCAAACCTATCCTTTCCCATTTTGTGTTAGAAATCTAATTAAAAGGCTTTTTAATTAGAAGTCTAATGAAAAGCCTTTTATCTGGTAGGAAACTGACCTAATGTAAGGCAATAATTATGTTAAGACTGTACAAATATACTCACACACAAACACACACTCACACACACACACACACATCACAAATATCTCTGAATGTGATTCTTATGGTCACCTGAAGGCATGAACTTGAGGCTATTGGATTGGAAATGATAAAGTCTATTGATCATAATTTTTGTCTCATCCGTTTGTACCCCCTGTCCAGCCACAATTTTTGATCATGACTGTAGCTTATAGTTACAGGGAAAAGCTTGTTAATTAGAAGTCTAATGAAAAGCCTTTTATCTGGTAGGAAACTGACCTGTGTTTAACAAACCTTTCCCTGAAACCCTCTATTTTCCAAAATATTCTTCAAGAAGTATTTTTTTCCAAGCAGATTTATTCAAATATAACACATCTAGTCCTTATATTCTAAGTCCCATGAGCTACTTCTTTGGCCAAATCTGAGTCACTTATTTACCTTAAATTTAAAGTTTAATGCCTTTACTTAATTTGGTAAAGTGTGTTAAAAGATAACTTTCTTCCAGTTAGTTACATAACTGCCATGGCAAATAGGATTTTATAAAGCCTAATTTTAAAGTCTTTTATCATATGGTGGTACAATTAATATCAGAAAAAGGGGACATGTGTTTCATTAATTTGCCTGTCACTCTACTAGTTTATGATAAGAGGACTAACACTTCTGTGCCATCTGTTTGTATATGACATAAAAAAAGCTATACATGCCAATGGGCCAAAGTATTTTGACAGAGTAAATCTACAAGCATGTGCTCAACCTGTTGATAAGAATTAGTTTATTTCTCACAAAGAATTTTGTCATTATTAGATTGCTCTATTTTTATATTTTAAGATTTCATTGTAAGTGGACAAATTATAATTATATATATTGGGGTACACAGTGATGTTATGATATATGTATGTAATATGGAATGATTAATTCATACTAACAATATATAATTACCTCAGATGCTTATTTTTTGTGGTAAAAATATTTGAACATATAAAATTCAAGAAAAGCATTTGCTATAAAAGTGTGAGAATGTGTGAGTGGTTCTTTCCTAACATACAAAGAAACTGTGTGTTCTAGTGGTTAAAAAAAGAGAAAAGTTATCTTCTGGCTTCCGCTTAGGATGTTTAAAAACTGAAACGGGCATCATTCTCTTACAATATAAAAAACAGATAATTTGCAAGTTCATAGTTGTCTTTGAATTCATCAAAGAGCTGAGATTATGGGGCAACCACCTAATCCAAAAGCTACAGAAAAACTAATATGAAGGAGAAATGGACTATGAACATTTGTTTTTGTTTTTTGTTGTTTTTGCAATTGATGCCAGACTCCATAATATCTGTTCTGAATAATTTAATCACAATTTTTGACAAATTGCTGAAAGCTAACTTTGGTGTAGCATGAGTGTATAGAACCTCTGGGCACTGCAGTCACAAAGGAAAATTGGGCATATGTGCACGATCACCACAGACTTCAACAGGTGCTTAAATGAGAGATTGGGAGCCAAATGAGAATCTTGAGAAAGCCTCCAACTTGGTGCAGACACAGTGGAGGAGAATAACAGATGTTGTGAAAAAGGAAAAGGCATAATACCTCCCCTAAAATCTTCTCCTTTATCTTCTCTATGGAGTAAAAGTCTTAAGCTTCTGTGGAAAGGGCAACAAACACTGTTACCCTCAGTCTAGAGGAGCACATTCATTGCAGCAAGGTGAAAGAGACATGGTAACACACTTGGCTCCTGGTAACAGAAAAAACTCTGACCCCAAATCATGTAGAGATCTTCCACCATTGAGGGAGGAGGATGACCACAAAAGAGGTCTCCAGACCTGGGCACAATGCCCTATCTCTCCTGGATCTGAGATTCTTAAATTCTAGATACATTAACAGTCCAAATTTTTGTGAATTTTGTTCCTGAAATTACTCAAAGCTTTTTTGGCTATGCTACTGCTTAACAGAATCCATGAGACTCCTGGGTCAGAGATGTTGACCCAAAGCCAAAATCCATAAAATATTTAAAGAGGTTTATTCTGAGCCAAATATGAGAGACTATGGCCCAAGGCACAGTCTCAAGAGGTCCTGAGAACATGTGCTCGAGGTGCTTGATTACAGTTTGGTTTTATACATTTTAGGGTGACAGAAGTGTACCAACAAGGACATAATATATGTGAAGAATGCATTGGTTTGGCCCAGAAAGGCAAGGCATCTCGAAGATGAGGGGCTTATGAGTCATTTGTGTGTTTTAGGGATCCATTAGTTGACCATTGGTTGAGAGAGTTGAGTTTCAGATAAGGGGCGGTTATGAAGACCAAGATTCTTATTTTGTAGATGAAGGTTTCCCTTAGCCCAGGGGGTTCTATTCAGGTAGTTGGGTGGTTTAGAATTTTGGTTTTGTTTTACATTAACAAAAGGCAAATGACAGTAGCACCAGTAGCCAGAATATCACAGCATAATTGTTTATTTCTTATTCCCCAGACCCTAACACCTAGCGGACCAAATGACTCCTATACACACAAAGGGGTGTGTATCCCTCCGACTCAATTTTTAGCATTTATCTCCATCCCAAGAATCACCCTAAGAAGAAAAAATGGCCAACAGAATGTCTACTCACCTTACTGAGTTTCCAGAGTCTCTGTGATCTTGGATCCTCAAGTTCTAATAGCTTCAGCCAGTTTCTAATGCTGTAAATCACAGTTTCTTTATTTTTCTAGTATTTCATCTGATGCTTTTGCTTTTACTCGAGTGACTAGCTTGATGTATCAACTTAGCCACACTGGAATAGATTACATATTTATTTCTTTATTCCCCATCTCTTTATTTTAAGCTCAGTGAAGTCAGGTTACTTTGGCTTATTCCGTAAAAAATTGCCAGTGTCTTGCAAAGCACATGGCAATTGGTAGGCACTCAATAATGTTAAATAAATAGACAACTGAATTCAAATAGGTAAAAAGTAGTAAAACTACAGTTTAAAAAATTATTGTTTTATATCAGAATGCCTACTAACATATCTAGTAGTTCCCATATCTACCCATATCTCTGTGGTATATGTTTCTTTGGTAAAAATATTGCATATTTTCAGCACATGGAATGAGTGCATATTTTAATCTTTACCGCTAATCAAGAGAAAATGCATGCATGTTTTTTGAGTTTGGAAATAGTTACGTTTCTGTCTAAGACCTAAAAGAAGGTGCAAATTAGCACAGATTATTTTATGCACACATCTGATTTTCCCCTTCTTGTAGAGTCCTTTCAACTCTCTATAGTTTTATGCTTGCTGTCTTCCTCCTTTGATCAAAAACTGCACTCATGTTGGATCCCAGTTAAAAGGTTCATCTTTTTATAGAAAGTTTTTTGAGGATTTTTTTCAGGGTGATTCAGTTTACTCTCATCACTAACTAATACTCCAAAATTAGAAATTTTGAGTCAGTTTTTAAGCTCTATTAAGTGCTATAACAGAGTTCCCACAGCTCTGTTATACCACTTAATACATTGCCTATTAGTTATCTCTTTCACGTCTGAATTCCTACCTAATTACTGAGCTTCTTACATAAATATCTTTGTACCCTCAATACCTAGCACAAAGTCAAGCATATAGCAACATCTTGGAAAATGTGGATTGGATGCTTTATTAAGCTGAGAATGTTATCTAGCTTATGAGTATTACATTTTGAAAAGACAGCAATAAAATAAAACTTTCTAATTTTGGAGTATTAGTTAACAATCTTCTGTGTATTAGAGCTATTTGGATAACAGAGAGACCTTCGCAGAGCCACTGGATTCTGTTATGTTTATTCCTGAACTTACAAACTTTAAATCCCTTTTCATGGCTGATATACTTGGAGTCAGTTTTAAGTTTCAGGGTGGCGCAAGTGATGTCATTTACATGGTGTAACTTTAAGGGAGTCAGAAAGATTTTTCTCCCCCTAAATTGTGTTTAATTGTATTTGAAATTTCATATATCTGTTGACTTGTTTTAGTTCTGCAGTCATGCTGTAGACTGATCTTAAAATAGAAATGCAGTAAGTACCCTACATATGAATGAGTTCCATTCCAAGAGCATGCTTGTAAGTCCAGTTCATTACAGTTTGTAAGTCCAACAAAGTTAGCCTAGGTACCCAACTAAAACTATCAGTTATTATATTGTACTGTACTGTAATCGGTTTATCATATATACTTGGCTTGAAATAAAGATATACTACTGAATTCTATACAGTACTGTAAAGTACACAAAAGCACAACCACTTAAAGAGGGAGCACACGTGACAATTTATGCCAGACACATGAGCTAACTATGTGATTGGACATGTGGATGCATGTTTGCATCTTTGAAAGTTTGCAACTTGAAGGTTTGTATGTAGGGGACTTACTGTACTTGTATGTAGAGTATACATCAATTTATTAACCACATAATTTTTCTTCATAATAGAAGATAACTAGTCAGACTGGAGCTCTGAGTTCTTGGAGAAGGGTGGGAACTACAGGAAGGGAAGAGCAGAGATAGCAAGGATGATAACTGGAAACACCAAAGACCAAAAGGTAGTTATTGATGCCTTTGTCAAAACTTCATCTTCCCTTGAGATGCAATTCTTAATTTTATTTTCCTAATCTGGCAAAAAAAAAAGGAGATGATGCAATATATCTTATCAA
>NW_006945845.1:0-785 GCF_000164805.1 Carlito syrichta | reverse complement strand
CTCTGTACTTTGCAACATGGCCTTCAAAATGAAAAAGAAATACACACTCAGACAAAAATGAGAGAATTAGCTGACAATAAAGCTGCCTTGCAAGAAATGTTAACCTAAGTTCTTCAGAGAGAAGCAAAGTGATATAGATTAAAAACCTGGATGAATGTTCATAAAGAAAAAAAGAGCATGGGAAATGAATAAAAAGAGTGAAAAAAGATTATTTACTTTTAATTTGTTTAACAGATTATAGTTTGTTTAAAATAATAATAGCAATGATGTATTAATTATATGTTATATAATATGTAATATATACATATGCTTATGTATAATTAAAGTACATGACAGCAATGATACAAGAAATAGAAGACAGAATTTAAGAATATTTTGTATTAAAGAACTGAGTATCACATGTTCTCACTCCTAATGGACCTTGAACAACAATCATATACTATAAGAAAAGGATTTCACTAATCATCAGGGAGATGCAAATCAAAATCACACTGAGATACTACCTAACTCCAGTCAGAATGGCAATTATCAACAACTCAAAAAATAACAGCTGCTGGAGAGGGTGTGGTGAAAAGGGAACACTTCTACATTGTTGGTGGGAGTGTAAACTAGTGCAACTTCTGTGGAAAGCAGTGTGGTGATTCCTAAAAGCTCTAAATATCAACCTCCTCTATGACCCTGCAATCCCCCTACTGGGAATATATCCTGAAGAACTTAAATCCCTCTATAAAAAAGATACCTGCACACGTATGTTTATCGCAGCATTGTTCTCAATAGCAAGAACG
>NW_006945844.1:0-830 GCF_000164805.1 Carlito syrichta | reverse complement strand
TATTAATTTAGGAATATCTTCAGTCATTATCACTTCAAATATTTCTTCTCTTTTTTCCTTTCTCCTTCTAGTATTCTCATTATGCATAAGTTGTACCTTTTGTAATTGTCTCAGAGCTCCATGGTATTTTATTATTTTTATTTTTATTTTCAGTCTTTGTTTACAGTTTTGGAAGTGATTTTTGAGATCTCATTAACGTCAGAGATTGTTTATTCAGCTGTGTCTAATTTACTAATGATCTGAACCAAGCTTTCTTCTTTTCTGCTACAGCATTTAAAAAAAAAGTCGTCATAGAATTTCCATTTTTCTGTTTGCATTACCCATGTGATATTGTCTGTTGTCTACTTTTTCCATTAGTCTTTAGTATATTGTTTTAAATTCATAATTTGATATTCATAATGTTTCTGTCATTTCTGTATTGTGTTGATACTCTGTCTTTTCAAATTGTGTATTTTGTCTTTTAGTAGGCATTTACTTTTTTTATAGAAAGGTAGAAACGATTTAGTGAATAAAAGGAACTGTGAGTAATAAGGTGGGGAAACTTTCTTTAGTTGTATAGCTAGGTCTCTGTCTTTCAGTCAACCTGTGCCCATGGATTATTTATGTCACAAGTGCTTTTCTGTTGTTTTGGTTTTTGGCGATTTTTCCTTCCTTGGTGATCCATGGTAGCTAAAGGGGACTTCAGTTTGTTATTTCTCTTTCCTATGTGGAAGGCTAAGTAAGGCTGGAATTGGATATATCTTTTTTCCTAGGTCAGTTAGACTCTGATGAAACCTTAGTAGGTAAGGATCTTAAAATAATTTCTCTTGAGAGTAGGCCTTGGTGAGTAG
>NW_006945843.1:0-697 GCF_000164805.1 Carlito syrichta | reverse complement strand
TACATACTGCTGAATGGACAGATTGTAAGGCAGAGGGAAATAGGTTCCAGTGTGCTCATACACCTGTTCGTGGATGCTAGAAACAGCATTCTGAACCACAGCTTCCCTCTCAATTAAACCTCAAAACTGCAAAAGGTAGAGATTGCAGCCTATGCTTCAACCTGAAAAGTGAACAAAGCCAGAAAACCCTCAAAAGGAAGAACAGGATATTGCAGAAGAAAAATAAAAGCAACCCCACCTTCCCTCAAAAACAGAATTAAAGAAGGGGAGGAAAAGGGGGAGAGAGAGAAAAATCTACACAAATGAAGAAAAACCAAAAGAAGAGTATGGGTCTCTCCCAGACCCCTGGGAGGGCAGACACTGAGAAAACTGACTTTGGAATGCAAACAATGAAGAGCCCCCAGAATGAAGGATCTCAAACTACAAATGTAGATATCAAGACAATAATGGAGAGATTAAAAAGAATTGAGGAGACACAAGAAGAAACTAGGAAGGAGCTGATATCTGAGATAACAGTAATAAGGAATACTGTGAATGAAATAAATAACAAACTGATAAACATGGAAAGCAGAATTACCCAAGCAGAAGAAAGAATCTCAGAGCTTGAGGACCAAAATATAGAAATAACCCAAACTCTTAAAAACACAGAAAATAAGCTCAAAAAGACAGAACAAAACCTTCAAGAGATGAGCAATGA
>NW_006945842.1:0-736 GCF_000164805.1 Carlito syrichta | reverse complement strand
TTTTTTTCTTTTCAGCACGTTTGAAATCCTTGTAGATCCAGGATGGTAAGCCTTTGTCAGATTTGGGGTTGGCAAAATAATTTTTCCCAGTCTGTAAGCTGTCTCTCTGCTCTCTTTATGGTTTCCTGGGCTTTGCAGAAGCTGTCAGTTTAATGAGGTCCCACTTGTCGATCTTCTCTCTTATGACCTGTGGGTTTTGGGTTTTGTTCAGGAATTGGATGTCGGTTCCGATTTTCATAAGGGTATTTCCTTCATTTTCTAAGGTTCTTATGGTGTCAGGTTTTTCATTTAGGTATTTGATCCATTTGTAGTTAACCTTTGTGCATGGGGATAGATAGGGGTGCTGTTTCAATCTTCTGCATATGGTCAGCCAGTTTTCCCAGCACCATTTACTGAATAGGTTCTCCTCTCCCCAATGGTAAGTGGTGGAGGCTTTGTCGAAGATGAGTTGGTTGAGAAATTGAGGTTTTGCTTCTGGAATCTCAATTCTATTCCATTGATCTAAATGCCTGTTCCTATACCAATACCAAGCTGTTTTGATGATTGTAGCTTTATAATAAAGTCTGAAGTCTCGTAATGTGATACCACCTGCTTTGTTTTTTTTTTGCTGAGGATTGTTCTGGCTATTCTTGGACGCTTGTGTTTCCATATGAATTCCTGTGTTGTTTTTTCTAGGTCTGAGTAGAATGTTGCTGGTAATTTGATGGGTATTGCATTGAATTTGTAGATTGCCTTG
>NW_006945841.1:0-772 GCF_000164805.1 Carlito syrichta | reverse complement strand
GTTTATATATATTTGGCCCCATTTTCCCCATTTCAGTGTGACTCATTATAAATTCTTGGTGATTAAAAGTATCAGATTAATCAGATACTTTGTTGCAGAGTACAGCATTATGTGTTAGGTAGAGGAAATACTAGGGGATTCAATGAAAATACACATTTAAATATATAAATTGGATTAAAATATAAAGGGAATGTGATTTTACAATTTCTTCAAATATATAAGGGAAACTTTTCGGTAAGGATTGCACATCTGTAATATTAAGTCAAAATTAACAAGCATAAAATACAGAGTGCACCAATAAATGTACACAAATTTTAAGAATGGAGAAAACTGTATTAAATTATGATACAGTTTTATTTTCTAAAATTTTTAATATTTACTATGAATTCTGCATTCCGAATAGCACTTTGCTGCACTGAATCTGAAGGCTCATTTTTCTAACAATGATATAGATCTGGCATCTCAACAAGTTAAAATTTAGGAAGAATAATGAATTCATAATTTTTATGAGAAATTGTGTAGTTGTCAATTTTGAAGGCAGAATTATTCCATGTATTCCAACGTGTTAAAGGGAAAAGGAGTTATAATTGGATATTCAATTATTCAACCCTGAATAATAACAATTTTTGAATTAAAAAAATAGAATAAACAAATAAAGTCTGATGCATATTTTTCAGCTTTCATTTATTTATTTAGTGATTTATTTTAATTTTTTTAAAAATATGAGGTACAATTCAGAGTTAGATATACAAGCATTGATTATGCAGGGTCG
>NW_006945840.1:0-4960 GCF_000164805.1 Carlito syrichta | reverse complement strand
TCATCTTCTCTCTTATGACCTGTGAGTTTTGGGTTTTGTTCAGGAATTGGATGTCAGTTCCGATTTTCATAAGGGTATTTCCTTCATTTTCTAAAGTTCTTATGGTGTGAGGTTTTTCATTTAGGTATCTGATCCATTTGTAGTTAACCTTTGTGCATGGGGATAGATAGAGGTGCTGTTTCAATCTTCTGCATATGGTCAGCCAGTTTTCCCAGCACCATTTACTGAATAGGTTCTCCTCTCCCCAGTGATAAGTGGTGGAGGCTTTGTCGAAGATGAGTTGGTTGAGAAATTGAGGTTTTGCTTCTGGAATCTCAATTCTGTTCCATTGATCTAAATGCCTGTTCCTATACCAATACCAAGCTGTTTTGATGATTGTAGCTTTATAATAAAGTCTAAAGTCTGGTAATGTAATAACACCTGCTTTGTTTTTTTTGCTGAGGATTGTTCTGGCTATTCTTGGACATTTGTGTTTCCATATGAATTCCTGTGTTGTTTTTTTCTAGGTCTGAGTAGAATGTTGCTGGTAATTTGATGGGTATTGCATTGAATTTGTAGATTGCCTTAGGTAAGATGGACATCTTCACAATGTTGATTCTTCCGATCCACTTGTTTGTGTCATCATTGATTTCTTTAAGCAGTCTTTTGTAGTTTTTATTGTAAAGGTCTTTCACGTCTCTGATTAGGAAGATTTCAAGGTATTTCATTTTTTTTTTGTGGCTATTGTGATTGCAATTGTGCTTTCTATTTGGGTTTCTGTTTGTTTATTACTGGTGTAGAGAAATGCGATTGTCTTTTGCACATTTATTTTGTATCCTGAGACTTTGGCAAAGGCCTTTATCAGTGTAAGGAGGTTCTTGACAGATTCTCTTGGGTTTTCAAGGTACACAATCATATCATCTGCAAAGAGAGATAACTTGACTTCCTCTTTTCCTGTTTGGATACCCCTGATTGTCTTCTCTTCTCTGATTGCTCGAGCCAGGACTTCCAATACTATGTTGAACAGGAGGGGTGAGAGAAGGCATCCTTGCCTTGTTCCAGTTTTCAGGGGAAATGGTTCCAATTTTTGTCCATTCAGGACTATGCTGGCTGTGGGTTTCTCGTAGATGGCTTCTACTATTTTGAGGTTTGTTCCCTGTATGCCTAGATGTTCAAGGGTTTTTATCAAGAATGGGTGCTGGATTTTATCAAAAGCTTTTTCTGCATCTAATGATATAATCATGTGGTTTTTCTTTTGATATCCGTTGATGTATTTAATTACATTTGTGGTTTTATGAATGTTGAACCAGCCTTGCATCCCAGGAATGAAGCGTACTTGGTCATGATGGATGATTTTTGAGATGTATTGCTGAATCCAGTTTGCTAGGATCTTGTTGAGAATTTTAGCATTTATGTTCATCAAAGATATTGGCCTGTAGTTCTCTTTCTTTGTTGGGTCTTTACCTGGCTTGGGTATCAATGTGATGTTGGCTTCATAAAATAATTTGGGGAGAGTTCCATCTTTTTCAATTGCCTGGAATACTTTCAGTAGGATTGGTATCAGCTCCTCCTTAAATGTATTGTAGAATTCTGCTGGAAAGTCATCTGGACCAGGGCTTTTTTTTTTGTAGGTAGTTTTCTTATTACATAATTGATTTCCTTGATTGTTATTGGTCTATTTAGAGTCTCAATTTCTTCTTGTTCCAACTTAGGTAGGTTTGTGATGTTAGAAAGACCTCCATTTCCTTAAGGTTTTCAAGTTTGTTTCCATACTAGTGTGCGTAGTGTTCTCTAATGATCTTTTGTATTTCTTCAGGGTCAGATGTGACTTCATCTTTTGTGTTTCTGATTGTGCTTATTTGGTTTTTTTCTTGTTTTTTTCGTGGTCAGTCTAGCTAGGGCACCATTGATCTTGTTTATCCTTTCGACGACCAGCTTTTTGTTTCATTGATTTTTTTGTATTACCTTTTTGTCTTCTATGTCCTGGATTTGGACTTTTATTTTGGTGATCTGGATTCTTCTCCTGAAATTAGGGTTTTTGTTGTTTTGTTTTTCCAGCTTCCTTAGGTAGCTTGTTAGGCTGTTAATTTGTGTTCTTTCCATTTTCTTCATGTGTGTTTGTAGGGATATAAATTCCCCTCTTACTACAGCTTTCAAGGAGTCCCAGAGATATTGGTAGGATGTTTCTTCATTTTCATTTGTTTCCAGGTATCTTTTGATCTCTGTTTTGATTTCATCATTGACCCAGGAGTTGTTTAGCATCATGCTGTTTAGTGTCCATGTCTTTGTGGGTTTTGGGGGGACCTTGTTGGTGTCAGTGTTTATTTTTATTCCACTGTGGTCCGAGAAGGTGCATGGTAGAGTTTCAGACCTTTTAAATTTGTTTATGCTCTATTTATGTCCAATTATGTGGTCAATCTTAGAATATGTTTCATGCGGTGATGAGTAGAATGTATATTCTGTGGTCTTTGGATGGAGTGTTCTGTAGGTATCAGTTAAGTCCATTTGGTCCAGAGTCTCATTGAGGTTCCGGATCTCCTTGTTGATTTTTTGTCCTGATGATCTGTCTAGGGTTGTGAGTGGGTATTAAAGTCCCCTGGTATGATGGTTTTGGAGTCAATATCTTTCTTTAGTTTTCCTATAAGTTGCTTTATGAAAGTTGGCGTACCTATGTTGGGTGCATATATGTTTAGGATATTCTTGTTGATGGAGTGAACCTTTTATTATTATGTAGTGGCCCTCTGTCTCTTTTTTAATTTTTGATGGCTTAAATGGTATTTTGTCTGAAATTAGGATTGCGACTCCTCCTTTCTTTTGTTTTCTGTTTGCCTGAAAATTTGTTTCCCATCCTCTTACTTTGAGTCTCTGTATGTCCTTTCTAGTAAGATGGGTCTCTTGAAGGCAGTATATTGTTGCCTGGTGATATTTTATCCATTTTGCCACTCTATGTCTTTTCAGTGGTGCATTTAGTTCATTCACATTCAGGCTAATTATTGAAATGTGAACTTCATCCCTATCATAGAGTTCTTATTGAGTTGTTGTTCCACTTGTTTGTTTTGTTTTTATTTTTTTTTTGGTCTTACTTTTGGTTGTGGGGTTGGTTCATGTATATTCTATTCTTTTCCCTGTACTCTTGTGAGGAACGTTGTTCTTTTTTCCTTTTCTTCTGTGTTTAGTACTTGCTTAAGTGTTTCAGGTAGAGATTGTTTGGTGGCAGCATAAGTTCTTAGGGATTGGATATCTGGGAATCATTTTAATTCTCCCTCACTGATGAAGCTTAGCTTGGTTGGGTAGGTTATTCTTGGTTGAAATTTTTAATCTTTTAGGACTTTGAAGATAGGGCTCCAAGATCTCCTAGCCTGCAGGGTTTCATTGGACTATTAAAAAATCATGGCTCTGTAAAAATTGAATCAAAGACTCTTGAAATAGATAAACAGAACCCTTGACTAATAACCAATTACTGAATAAATAGGATTTTTAAAATTATAAATAGACTGGAACAATGCTAATCCTTCCAATATAAATCTTCCCTATATTTCCACAATAAAATTGGTTTAACAAACACTAAATCATCATCATTTATAATAAATATTAAAACTCAAAGTGCTTCAGTTTTCCTGACAATAGATTTGAGATTGTACCCAAAGTTTCTGCCTTGGTTTGACCTTGAACTTCAATCCAACTTTTCCCTTCCACAGCTGTTTGCTGGGTGAATTCTTATTTAAATAATGGGGCTCTGTGGAGACGATCCCAAGGGAGTTTAAGGAATAAAGAGAGCTGGAGGAGAAAAAGGGATGAAAGAGACTTTAAAAGATGAAACAACTGTTATGAGTTTATGTAGGTGAAGACATTTAAAGTTTGCTCTCATTTATATTATAATGGGGGAATTTTTCAGCTGCTTTGAGTGGAAAGTCCACTTATAGAATTAAAAATTCAAGCATTGGATAAAGGCATTGACTTGGTATTATTATCTGTGAAAGAACTGCAAATTGAATTAACATAAATTTATATTTTAGACTTGGGACTCTAGGAGTTCATGGAAAATAGTGTTGGATATTTAGAGCCATAGTGATGTGCCCAAGGCCTATTTCTTTCTAGGTAAATAATATTATTTTAATGATAAATAGAAGAGATTATCAGAAAGAGGAATGATCCTCACATATAAATGAACAGCAGCAATACAATCCAGGTTTGCTGTGTGTAAAAGGATAAAAAAGTATACATAGACATATTTTCATCTATCTCTTCTACCTAACACCTTTAAAAGACAGGGTCAACTTAATATTTCATTTTTCCATAGCTTGCATCAAGTTGCCTATTCTCCACTTCTTTCTTCTGCTTTTCAGCACCTTCATATCCCTCACATTCTTTTATGGCAGAGCACAACTCTCTCACTTTTTCTAACAGGAAACACACATTGTGGTTAATCAGCTGAGGTCATCCCCATGCTCACATCACAGGTCAAGCAAGATCACTTATATTTTTTAGGGGGTCACTTCTTCTCACTGGGTGGGATATGACCTTGTTCCTGTTCCTAGAAAAGAAACCACCCCAGATGTTCACCACCCCTTCTCTCTTTTACTGTTTTTCCATTCTGTTCCTTGTTTGGTGCCAAACACACATACTTAGACATTCATCTTGCTAGTATTCTTCCACTGTGTTGATAAAAGATTGATCTTAACTTCTACCTAATGTATTTTAAATACAAAAATCAACCAACCAAACAAAAACCCTTGAACATCCTGACATTTAATTACACTTTAGGGCATAGATACTCATTTTTGTAGTTTGAAAGCATAATTCTGAAAACTCCTTGTTATTTTCAGCACATTATACAGTCAGATAGACAAACATTTCTCTCTGCATCTGTGCTGCCATCTTAATATCATCTGTGGGCTGCACTTTTTTCATAACCATCTGCATTCTGTGCTGTCTTTTGAGAAATAGCTCTAAGAATGTAATTATTTCTGTTCTTCCTGTG
>NW_006945839.1:0-2756 GCF_000164805.1 Carlito syrichta | reverse complement strand
CGGAGGCTGAGGTGAGTGGATTGCTTGAGCCTGCGGGTTCAAGACCCGCCTGGACAAGCGAGACCTCATCTCTACAATAAAAAAAAAAAAAAAAATTCAGCCGGACGTGGTAGCGCATGCCTATAATTCTGGCTACTTGGAAGGCTGAGGCGGAAGGATCGCCGGAGCCCAGCAGGTCAAGGCTGCGGTGGCCGGGAGCGGCCACTGCACTCCAGTCTGGGCGACAGAGTGAGACTCCAACTCAAACCAAACAAACAAAAAAACCAAAAAACTGTTGTATACCATAAGCACTCACGTGTGCGTGTGTGTGTGTCTGTGTGCATGTTAGTTTCATTGTGATTCTAAACTTTGTGTATAGCAGACTAGTATATGTATCTTGACAAAAAGTTGAGTGCATTCTATTCCTTATATTCATAATGTGGCCAGGAATACAGTTGAAATGCTCATCTAAGATGGCTTTAGACAACCATCCTGTAATGATGACAACACACTAATCATCCTTGGGAGATAAAATCAAGATAAAACCCCAATGTGATAGGTTTGGTTAATGGCTGTCATAAATCTATGCATGCCCTTTTGCATATAATTTTACTGCTCTTATATTCAACAGACAGAATCTCTTTCGCTACCCTTTGAATTTTGACTGGTCTTGTGTTTTGCTTTGACCAATGGAATGTGGCAGAAATATGAGTTCCAGCGCTGAGCGCCTTCAAGAACTTTCAGCAGATACAGCCTTTATAGTCCTGCAATTGCCATTTAAGAACCTGGCCTGGACCACTGATGAGTGAGAGGCCATATGGAGGGAAAATGACATGTTTTTGTTGACAACCAGTAACAAGCATCTCACAGGGAACCTTTCAGCTCAGCTGGTCCTTTGTGCGGAATACAGCCCAATGAGAGAGCCAGGTAAAAGCAGCAGAGAACCCACTACAGAATCCTGAGAAATAATGCATCTTCATTGTTTTAAGCCATTATGGTTTGGGTTAGTTTGTTATGCAAAAACATATAAGCATTGGGGAAGGCTGAGTTTTACCAAATAAATAAATACATACATATAAACATCAGAGAAAAGAAAGTGAGAGAAAAAAAGAAAGACAGGAGGAAGAATTCATGAAAACATGGAACTTGCTAAGAACTGCTGAACCTCCCTTCATTTTCTGATACATGTACACTGACCAGCCAATTAGGTGACAAGAGACATCTGAATATGCATTCCTTACAATGTGAAGTCAATAAGTATTTTATCCAGCATTCTATTTAGGTTTAAAATCACAGTGAAATGCTCTCTTCAAGCTTAGTGAGTAACAGTTGTAGGACAGGTGGTGTCAGTACACATTGAATATTTATTGAATACATTAATAAATGTTGAGGAGTCTTATTGTTGCTACTATGGGTATTGGTTTCTTCTGCATATAAAATGGCTGAGGTGGCGAATTGTTAACCTTGATTAATCATTTTTTCAAAAGAGTTGCCCAGACAAGATAATAATGTAGAAAGGATAACTAATAAGAAGGCGCAATAATTCGATCCCAGAGCTGGAAGACAAGCAGGATGTTTCTTAGAGAGTGAGAGGTATGTATACTAATGGTGGTACTCCATATGATTTCGATCAGAACTGTGGACTAGAGAGCTAAGATCCCTCCAATGACTCCCTTCTTGGATGCAGGTGGAATTTTCTGCACTCCAAACTAAGCCCTTTCCCAAGCTTCCTGAAACCTCTACTCTCCCTAGCTCTGCCAGACTTCTGCATCCCTGAGAAGGAGGAATTCTATTCCTAGCTCTTATATGACTCAAATCCACGTACCCTCTGACATTGAAATACTCAGAACATGTCTCCAAAGTATATCTCTGGCACCCACTCCAGCAAAGGTAAAATGAGGAAATGCCTATGTAAGTTTTAATTTGCTCTACTTGTCTTAATATTACTTGTTTGTTTTAGGTTTGTTCAATTAAAGTTTGGGGGAGGATCACTTAAATATGAAATTTTAAAAAGATCACTGATCATTTAAATATGAGACTTTCAAAATGGGAACTGGGATGGAAATGTGACCACTAGAGGATTTTTTTAAATGGCTCTATAAATATCCCTATACTCCTGAATGATCCTATTCAGTGCCACTTTATAACAATTTTATTTTCAGATATGAATTTAAAAAATTAATTAGATGTATTATTTTTATTTTTAAAAATGAATTGGAGGGTGTTAAGAAAAGAAGTAAGCCGGGCTTGGTGGCTCAGTCTGTAATCCCGCGCCTTTGGGAGGCTGAGGTGAGTGGATTGCCTGAGCCCGCGGGGGTTCAAGACCCGCCTGGGCGGGCAATACCTCATCTCTACAATAAATCAAAAAATTAGCTGGGTGTGGTAGCATGCGCCTGTAGTTCCAGCTACTTGGAAGGCTGAGGTGGAAGGATCGCCGGAGCCCAGCAGGTCGAGGCTGCGGTGGCTGGGAGCGGCCATTGCACTCCAGTCTGGGCGACAGAGTGAGACTCCAACTCAAAAAAAAAAAAAAAATAGAAGGTGAACATTTGGGCATCTACTGTTGTAGTCCTGGCAAGATATGCTGATGATTTGAACTTGGGTGGTGACAATGGGAATAGAGTCAAAGGTATATCTTGGAGTAAAAGCAACAGAAGTTACTGATTGAGCAGATAAGGGTTGCAAAGAAAAGAACTATAATAGGAATGGTCCCATATTTATGCAACAAGTGAAATTGTCAATGATGCACATTTATTGAGATGTAAAGTCTTGGTGAGGGG
>NW_006945838.1:0-630 GCF_000164805.1 Carlito syrichta | reverse complement strand
GACTCCTGAGCGATCCCTAGGCTTTAAGCACTTGTGTACAGTGCTCTGCCAAATGCGGTAGACATGGTGAATTTCATTCCTAAGAAGTGAAGAGAACCATGTGTTCACAACTATCCAAAAATTTCTCCGGGGTATGTGACCATTCAAGAATCCTTTAAACGAGGTAGTCTTTTTTTGTATTTTAAAGCAGTCTTTATTGAGAGGAACGGAAAACTCCCAAACTGGGAGGGAACTTAGGGGGTTGCCCACTGTCGAAGACCAGCTCTGACCTGAGGGAGGTTGGGCCTGCACCAGAGAGTCAGGACACAGTGAGAAGAAACAACTCAGAGGCAGTTCTTCTGGGTTCAGTCTGATCAGGACTGTTCCGATTTTATTCAAACTTTGGCCAGCTTATATACCATTTTCCACAATATCCAGCAATAATCAAATATTTGCTATGGGCTTACAGATTGCATGATGCATAACGTTCTTCACAAAATATTTTTGTTTAAGGTAACAATTGACAATGAAAACTCCGTGATGCATATCGTGCCTGACAGAGCTTACATCAAAATAACAGGTGTATGATTTTAACAATAGTTAACCAAACTGTTTTCTATAATACCTAATGACTAATCTATATATTATAAG
>NW_006945837.1:0-7653 GCF_000164805.1 Carlito syrichta | reverse complement strand
TATCCCCTAAAAGTTTTTCATTTTATCTTTATTTCTTTACATAGGGCAATTATTTTTAGAATATATGTATAATAATTTCAACAGATCAATTTCTGTTTTCTACTATTTGTGTTTGTTCTCAGATGCTTTGGTTTCTTGTGAACTTGATTACTTGTTTTTATGTGTTGGTCACTGATTTTACAACTTTTGTATAGTGATTTATTAAGGCCTAGGATAAGGGTGACTTCCTCCAGGGAGAATTTGTGTTTGCTTTGGTCAGGCAGCTGAATTTCCTACCAGACCAGATGTTAAGTCCACCTAAGTGACGTAAACTTGGAGCACATGTGAGCAAGAGTTGGTCTGTGATTGCAACTTCTTGGGGATCTTTCTCTCCCCACCTCTGCTCAGGCCTAAGCAACTTTCTCTGTAGTAGCCTAATGTTAGAAAATGGGTTGGGATCATTTGAAGTTCCAGATTAATGTGGGGCGGGTTTTCTTTTAGATTCCCAACTTTTCATGTTTCTTGGATTTTCGCCCAGGTGCAAATATCAAAAAAACAAGTCATGTTTGCTAGAGCACAGATATCCTCAGCCCAAAAGTAGTTTTTACACTCTGCAAGTTCCCATTTATTCTTTGGTTTTTGACTCCATAATTCTTGACTTAGCTCTTCAGTGTTTAAAAACAAAACAATATATATCTATGTATTTTTTTTTCAGTCTAAAATTTTTGTTTTTGTATTTAGTAGCAGAGTTGTTTTACCCTGTGTGAAAGGCAGAATGATGGGCCACGTAAATATGCTCATGTTTGAAATCCCAGAACCTGTGGATTTTTGTATCACATGGTAAAGGAAAATTAAAGTTGTAGATGGAGCCAAGGTTACTAATCAGTTGACCTTAAGATATGGAGATTATCCTGGATTGTCTGGGTGGGCCCAGTATAACCATAAAGGTTTTTGTAAGTGAAAGTAAGAGGCAAGAGAGTAAGAGTGAGGTGGTATTTGAGATGGACTCAGTTGGCTTACTGCTTTGAAGATGGAAGAGAGCCATGAGCCAAAGAATGCGGGCAGCCTCTGGGAGCTGGAAAAAGCAAAGAAACAGATTCTCCCTTAGAGCTACCAGAAAGGAACCCAACCCTGCCAACCCCTTGCTTTTAGAACAATGAGACTTTTAGAACATTTCAGACTCTTGACCTCCAGAACTGTAAACAATTAATCTTTTTTAAGCCATTAAGTTTGTGGTTATTTGTAACAGCAACGATAGGATAATAATATGTCCTGCCTTACCAGAACTAGAAGCTCCCCTTTATTTTATTAAAAATGTATTTAAAGATTTAATGTTTGAAAATAATAAAAATGTGATCTCTATATCTGGACATTTTAGATATGTATTTTTACTTAAAAAAAGTAATAGTGAAATAACATGATAGTAAGGAAAGTAGGGGTATTTTGTCTGATCGAATTTCTTTACTTTTTTTTTAGTATTAGTGATTGATGCTCCCTACCTTAAATCCTGATTGATTTAAAGCTAAAATACAACATTTTCCAAATGGTAACCAAATATGCTTATTTTTGGCATAGGATAGAAACATATGTTTGCAGGGCCCCTTACACCAAAGCTATAGCTAAGAATGGAATGAAATGTTTGCTAAAAATAGTATCTCAATATTTTTAGCAAATAAAAACCTAAATTACCACAGCTTTGATCATTTACTACATGTGAGTTTTTGTGAGAGTTTTTACATTTGCTTAAATAATATTACTGAATCAAATTATTATTTAAATTAAAACCAAACTTGATCTATTTGAAGTGTGCCAAGTTACTCGGCCTTACTGCTATGTGTTTGCTCATAGCAGCTGCGAATCCTGAAAGGCTGGCACAGGGCATGTGAGGAACTTGGAAGTGGAATCCTGTGACACACCATGATGAGCAAAGATTTCCTTTCAGACAGCATATGATACATATTTTTTTCATCACAAAATTTATATGAAGTTGAAGAAATAGTATAGATGTATCCAGTGTCCATTTAGAAACCTGGAATGATGACATTAGGAGAATTAGTACTTACTCCTGATGATCCTGGAGACAGTATACTTTCCAATGGGGGAGCAATGTTTATTAAATAGCATACTGTTCACTGATTGACAGACCTTGAATGAATCAGTTAACTTCTCTTGGCTGTATTTGTATTCTCTCTAAAATGATAAGGAATAAATATAACAATAAGTAAAGTTATTTTCTCTAATATTCTATTTTAGAGAGAGTATATCCACATACAGCTATACACACATCTATACACACATATACTATTATGTTACATATAATGTAGTAAATAAGGAACCTTCTTGTCTAACATTCTGCATAGGTCTTTTAGAATAAAATTTAATGAAAACAACATCTGAGTTACATTGGCTAGATGAGATTGTATGCTGAAGCTCAGAGGAAATGGAGAAAGATACACTTTATTGTGGCTAGGACACTGGACTTCAAAATTGGCTTAGTTCCTCCCACCCAGAAAGTTTGTTTTGTAACTCTTTTGATATAGGTGAAGATTGCGCTTCTACAGAGAGCTGCTAAAAAAAAAAAGTATAAAATATTTCCCCTCTAGTGATCATCTTTTATTGGTAGCTACTCAAAAATTTAGAGATGTCCTCCTATGGAAAAAATGTTGGCCCTACTCATGTTGCCTGTCTGTAAAACTGCTCAGTGAGGATAATGATGGTTCTTCATTATGTGTGCCTGTAATTGTAATTAAGATGTTCTCCCAAAGGATTTTTTTTAGCAGGGCTTGTCTTTCCATAATAAGCTATGTCTCTTACATTGAACATTTGATAAATAACTGCCCTAAGGAACTATTGCTGACAAACTATTGCTTGATGTGGCTATTTGAACCATTGATTTCAGCTCAATACCTGAATACCTGGGATAATGGGATAAGTAGTCAAGTTGCTTATTATTAAGAAATACTAAGCTTTTAAGTTGTGAATTTGAGCCAAATCACTCGACTTGACCAGTTACACTTTTGTGGTTTTTGAAGTCAAATATAAATTGGATTGAATCTTAATGTTACCATACGTTGAGTGAATGTGTTTGGACAAATTACATACCATTGTGAAACATTGCTTCTTTATCCACAAAATGTGGAAACATTGTCTGCTTCCAAGTGCTATTGGAAATCCTTTGTAAACTATAAAACTCATTATATTAGTTGTTAATTTTCATTGCATATACTACAATAATAATATTATAGATACAAGAAATCAAAGGGCTTTGCTTAATAGACAAGGCTTTGTATGATTTCATTTATTTAACATTTGACCTATTATCTGAAAGCTCTTTTGAAAAGGAATGTAAGGGCATAAGTCTTGTTTTTAAGAAACTTACAGTAAATTGAAATAAGCAAATAGATGAACAGTTATTGTGCACAGTGCAAAACGCCAAATGTGGGTAGATATTAGGCAGATACTACTATAAAAGGGAAATCCAACCTTGGTAGTTCAGAAAATGAGGTAAACTTGATCAGTACTTGAAGAAGAATGAGAGTAAAATCAGCAGAGGAAAAGAACGGGACAAATTTTAAAATAGAAAACAATACATATACAACAAGTTTTCTGTATTCAGAAAGCAACCAATGGTTTGGAGTGATGGGGTCTGACGGTTAAGGGATGTACATACCAGGTGACCAGAATTTACTCCATTCTGAAGTTATGAGAACAAATATTACTTACATTAAGTAGGGTCATGAATAAGCATGATCTTTGGAAGTTTTTGCTAGCAGTGTGTGGGTAATGAATGGAGAGCTGAAGGGGTACAGCGACAAGAAGGACCAACAAGCCTGGGAGTATTGGAGCTTAGGGAAATTCCAGGTATTTAGAAAGTAGGAATAAAATTAAGTTAGACTGAAGCATTAGGCATTAGGAAAAAATAAGACTGACCAGAGAGAGAATTAAAGGGTAAAATCCATCACACTCGTTCACTGGTTGGTCAGAGGTGCGTGATGAAGAAGGGATGATTCTTATTTAGTCTTTTAAATTTTTTTTTTCCCATGCAGATTTATTTATTTTCAGTCACCCCATAAACTATATAGTTAGATCTAATTTAGTCCTATACTAGTGAGAACACATTGTAAACTGTGGTAAACTATACAAATAGAAAGTGATATTATTATTATCTAAGTAGTCTACTTTTAATGCTAACATACAACCACTATTGTAATAGAATATGTGTTGTCTTAACCATTGACCAAGTGTTGCAAAACTTTTTAAGGTAGGCAACAACAAAGGAAAAGATTCATTCACAAAGTAGACTTGAAGAAATAGCATGTAGTTAAGAAAATTAATAATTAGAAATTATTCATTGAAAATTACAAACAACTGGATTTTAAAGTAGTTTCCAAAACAAAAAGTATACAGTAAGATCTTTTCACATTCTATTGAAACAGAAGCAACCATCTTACTCTTAACATCAAAGAATGTTCTTTGCTGAGTTACCAAGACTAGTTGTTCAAGGATTTAGGATAATGTAAAAAGGCCATTGTATTTTTGGTAGAGATGGATCACTTTAGGAGAGATGTTAGGAGACACAGGTGTAGTGTACCACCAAAATGCTCTTTCCCAGGTCCCCTACAACAAGTCTTTCTTCCCAGAAATTCAAAGCTTTTCACTATTACTGGAACTTCTATTTCAGATTCTTATAAGGAAACTGGCGACTGCACTGTACAAATTAGCACAAAATAAATGAATGTCACCATAAAGAAAAAGAATAATATTTTTAAAGCATATCAGAAACACAGCAATCAAAGAGTTTTGAAAATGAACAACCAGTGGTCGCCAAAGCGTGGAAGCTGTCATTTGCCTCTGGGGGCGGGAGTGTGAACGGATGTAACCTTTCCAGAGGGCGGTCTGACAACATATATCATAAATCTGCAATGTTCATACTCTTTGGCAAAGAAATTCTACTTCTAGGACAGATCCTAATGAACTAATGAGAGTCTGTGCAAAAAAATGAGCTGTGAGGGTGTTTTTTATAGTGCTATTTATAACAGTGAAACATTTAACGTCCAATAATAGAAGATTGACTTGATGAATTTACACTTTCACTAAGATGGAGACCTGGGAAGGATTTGAAAGGACAGGTACTGAGTTTATTTGTTGGCACATTTATTGAGAGATACCCGAATCTCAGTTGCGAGTCTGACACCCAGGATAAATCAAACCTGGAGGTGTAAATTTGAGTGTCAGTTGGAAGAAAGCAATTGAAACCATATGCATAGAAATCTTGGGAAATTTTTTATTATTCCTCACTTTGATACCATTATATGATTACATAATTATAATATCTTTCCCATAGGGTTTAAGAAAAAAAAATCTAGCATACCTTAATGATTTATTTCAGAACATTCACGTTAACTTTAAAACAAGTCAATTAAATAATCCTATTATTTTTTATTTGCCCATCTAATACAAAAAAATTATATCTACCACTGCCACTGTCAATTTTAGTTTAAATATTCTGAATTATAATTATATATAATTTACTATAATTATAAGTAAAGATAAATGCCTATTTTAACTTTTGCCATGTGATAAAACTGATGATTCAAGGTTTCTTCCAAATAATGGGATTGACTTGAAGATAAGTCATGTCAAACAAGAATTCCCACAGTTTAGAGTCCCAGAGCAATCTGTCATAATGAAACATCAGCTATGTCTTTATCTCTTACAAGACTGTAAAAGAGTTGGGTGACTAGAGTTGATAATAAGATATTTTAATATGTGAATGTCATCATCATTACTGGTAGATTTGTCTTATTAGTAATGAAAGTTGTATAATTACACATTTAAAATTATTCTATTTTCTTTTTGAATCACTTCATCATCATTTCACTTTTGAATAATTTTAAATGTAGACACAAGTACAACGTTTGAATATGAAAACTCAAAAAATTCAGTATGCTTTAGTGGCTTTTATTTCTTGTGATTGTAACTTGCCCATGTAAAATGGTGAACTATTTAATACAAAGAAAGAGTTTATTACTTTTGTTATGATGATATAACTGTTTTGATAATGTTTTATGCACTACATGTATAAATTATGTTTCTCCAATAGCCCTTTCTGATGTGGCATACTTAGCACAATAAAGTAGAAATCTTAGTTTAGGGACATACAGTTCAGCCTATGAGAATTAGCACAATCTAAAATCGTAGGTGAAAACTTAAATGTGCTAATTCTTTTTTGTTTTTTCTGGTTTTTTAAAAATATTTTTTATTATGATGTTGTGGGGTACAGTTAAGGGTTAGGTATGCAATTACATTCCATTCAGGCACTCTGTTGATAAGAGGTGTTTCCCTTTCCCCAGACAGATATTTGCTACTGTTATTCCCATCTCCCCCCACGCATGGTTTCCCAGTACCATCACATATTTTCTTATAGTATTACATTGAATGTTCACGGTCCATTATATGAGTGAAAACATGTGATACTCAGATCTTTGTTTCTGTGAGAGTTCACTCAGTATTATAGACTCTAGTTCCATCCAGGTTACTGCGAAATTCATGATTTTGTTCTTTTTTATGGCTGCATAGTATTCCATCGTGTATATGTACCACATTTTGAAAATTGAGTCCTCTATTGATGGGCAGCATGGTTGCTTCCAGGTTCTTGCTATTGTGAACAATGCTGTGATAAACATACGTGTGCAGGTATCTTTTTTATAGAGTGATTTGAGTTCTTCAGGGTATATTCCCAGTAGGGGGATTGCAGGGACATATGGGAGGGTGATGTTTAGTACTTTTAGGAATCGCCACACTGCTTTCCACAGAGGTTGCACTAGTTTACACTCCCACCAACAGTGTAGAAGCGTTCCCTTTTCACCACACCCTCTCCAGCAGCTGTTATTTTTTGAGTTGTTGATGATTGCCATTCTGAGTGTTGTTAGGTGGTATCTCAGTGTGGTTTTGATTTGCAGCTCCCTGATGATTAGTGAGGTTGAACATTTCTTCATGTGTCTGTTGGCTGCTCGGGTGTCTTCCTTTGTGAAGTGTCTGTTCATATCTTTTGCCCATTTTATAATGGGGTTGTTTGTTTTTTTCTTTTCAGCACGTTTGAGTTCCTTGTAGATCCAGGATGTTAAGCCTTTGTCAGACTTGGGGTTGGGAAATACTTTTTCCCAGTCTGTAGGCTGTCTCCCTGCTCTCTTTATGGTTTCCTTGACTTTGCAGAAGCTTGTCAGTTTAATGAGGTCCCACTTGTCAATCTTCTCTCTTATGACCTGTGAGTTTTGGGTTTTGTTCAGGAATTGGATGTCAGTTCCGATTTTCATAAGGGTATTTCCTTCATTTTCTAAAGTTCTTATGGTGTGAGGTTTTTCATTTAGGTATCTGATCCATTTGTAGTTAACCTTTGTGCATGGGGATAGATAGAGGTGCTGTTTCAATCTTCTGCATATGGTCAGCCGAGTTTTCCCAGCACCATTTACTGAATAGGTTCTCCTCTCCCCAGTGATAAGTGGTGGAGGCTTTGTCAAAGATGAGTTGGTTGAGAAATTGAGGTTTTGCTTCTGGAATCTCAATTCTATTCCATTGATCTAAATGCCTGTTCCTATACCAATACCAAGCTGTTTTGATGATTGTAGCTTTATAATAAAGTCTGAAGTCTGGTAATGTGATAACACCTGCTTG
>NW_006945836.1:0-740 GCF_000164805.1 Carlito syrichta | reverse complement strand
AACGAGGTAGTCTTTTTTGTATTTAAAGCAGTCTTTATTGAGAGGAACGGAAAACTCCAAACTGGGAGGGAACTTAGGGGGTTGCCCACTGTCGGAGACCAGCTCTGACGTGAGGGAGGTTGGGCCTGCACCAGAGAGTCAGGACACAGTGAGAAGAAACAACTCGGAGGCAGTTCTTCTGGGTTCAGTCTGATCAGGACTGTTCCGATTTTATTCAAACTTTGGCCAGCTTATATACCATTTTGCACAATATCCAGCAATAATCAAATATTTGCTATGGGCTTACAGATCGCATGATGCATAACGTTCTTCACAAAATATTTTTGTTTAAGGTAACAATTGACAATGAAAACTCCGTGATGCATATCGTGCCTGACAGAGCTTACATCAAAATAACAGGTGTATGATTTTAACAATAGTTAACCAAACTGTTTTCTATAATACCTAATGACTAATCTATATATTATAAGCTATTTTAAATTTTACTTAAGGTAAAAGTTTCCCTTTTTTACTCACCTAGTATGATTTAACAAAACAATCAAAATTTATATTAATTATCTTAACTTCTAGTAGTAAAAGTATTTTTGCTGGGGGCACATGAATCTAGTGATACACATCATATATATTAAAATCTGCATCACAAGATACACATGCTCCAAACAGAATGATTAGTATCAGAGTACACATGCTTAGAACAAAATCATAACTAGCACCTATGATTTTAGCATCCAACTATATGA
>NW_006945835.1:0-770 GCF_000164805.1 Carlito syrichta | reverse complement strand
CGATTTTGTTCTAAGCATGTGTACTCTGATACTAATCATTCTGTTTGGAGCATGTGGATCTTGTGATGCAGATTTTAATAGATATGATGTGTATCACTAGATTCATGTGCCCCCAGCAAAAATACTTTTGCTACTAGAAGTTAAGATAATTAATATAAATTTTGATTGTTTTGTTAAATCATAGTAGGTGAGTAAAAAAGGGAAACTTTTACCTTAAGTAAAATTTAAAATAGCTTATAATATATAGATTAGTCATTAGGTATTATAGAAAACAGTTTGGCGAACTATTGTTAAAATCATACACCTGTTATTTTGATGTAAGCTCTGTCAGGCAGGATATGCATCACAGAGTTTTCATTGTCAATTGTTACCTTAAACAAAAATATTTTGTGAAGAACGTTATGCATCATGCGATCTGTAAGCCCCTAGCAAATATTTGATTATTGCTGGATATTGTGGAAAATGGTATATAAGCTGGCCAAAGTTTGAATAAAATCAGAACAGTCCTGATCAGACTGAACCCAGAAGAACTGCTCCGAGTTGTTTCTTCTCACTGTGTCTTGACTCTCTGGTGCAGGCCCAACCCCCCTCAGGTCAGAGCCGGTCTCCGACTGTGGGCAACCCCCTAAGATTCCCTCCCAATTTGGGAGTTTTCCGTTCCTCTCATTAAAGACTGCTTTAAAATACAAAAAAAGACTACCTCGTTTAGAGGATTCTTGAATGGTCACATACCCCAGGAGAAATTTTTGGATAGTTGTGAACACATGGTC
>NW_006945834.1:0-796 GCF_000164805.1 Carlito syrichta | reverse complement strand
ACCCACGGGCTCAGGCAATCCACTCAACTCAGCTTCCCAAGGCATGGGATTACAGACTGAGCCCACCGAGCCCGGCTAAGTTTTTAAATTATTGTAGAGACAAGGTCTTACCAAGTTACCCTGTCTGGTCTTTTTTTTTGAGTTGGAGCCTCACTCTGTCTCCCAGACTGGAGTGCAGTGGCCGCTCCCAGCCACCACAGCCTTGACCTGCTGGGCTCCAGCGATCCTTCTGCCTCAGCCTTCCAAGTAGCTGGAACTACGCCTGGCTAATTTTTCACTTATGGTAGTGATGAGGTCTCACCAAGTTGCCCAGGCGGGTCATGAACCCTCAGGCTCAGGCAGTCCACTCACCTCAGCCTCCCAAAGGCACAGGATTACAGGCTTTAAACCCACAGGCTCAGTCTATTCACTTGCCTTGGCCTCCCAAGGTGCTGGGATTACAGGCTGAGCCACTGAGCCCAGGGTGGTAAGATACAATGTTAACACCAGTGTGATTAAAAGCTTAATTCTGTGCTCATAGCTAAGATTTATTACAGTGAAATGATACAACACAAAATCAGCAAAATAAAAAAGATGTCAGTGGCATGTCTGGAGGAAACTGGATGCAGCCTTCTAAGAATCTTCCCGCATTGGCATTTTCTAAGATGTGCCAGTGTGCATGAAGTGATGTCTACCAAGGAAGTTTCATGAGCCTAGAATCCAAGGTTTTATTACAGGGTAGGTTATGCAAGCACACAGTGCCTGTGTAACTGAGCACAGTCACTGACATTCCTGACTCCTGAAAGGAAAACAGGTT
>NW_006945833.1:0-666 GCF_000164805.1 Carlito syrichta | reverse complement strand
TAAATACCAATAGCTCCAAGTTTTGACAATGATATTTTAAAACCTGTGGCAAGGGCAAAAGCATTGGCCAAAATCATACGGAAATGAATACTTTTATTTTCCTTATTCTGAGTTTATCAGGAGAACAGGTGTGTCTAAGTTAAAAGATTAACATTTATATGAAATATAACCATTTGATAAATCATGGTAAAAAGCATTTTGGTGTAATTCAAAGAAGAATCTATTCAAACTACAACGCAAGAGGATATATAAAATAGCTATTGGCGATACATCATAGTGTAATTTTTAACATACAATTCATGAGAAATTCAAATAATTAAAAAACACAGTCAAAACAAAACTCCTTCCATTGTCACGCTAAACATTATATCAAGCTTTATAGTCCCATTATGTAAACAAGGTTTCCCAGAATACAGATACATAAAAACATAAAGTACATAAGATAGGAATAGAATTGTTGAGTAGTCATTCCTAGCAATTCACCAAAACATTATGAATTAATAAGCCTTATCCTACTCATTTATTCATTTTTTTCTTGATCCGGAGTCTTACTCTGTCACATGAGCTTGAGTGTAGTGACATGATCATGGCTTACCAAAGCCTCTACCATCCTGGGTTTAGATGATCTTTCCATCTCAGATTCCCAAGTGGATGGGACTAGGCCTG
>NW_006945832.1:0-893 GCF_000164805.1 Carlito syrichta | reverse complement strand
TTCCATTACCTTCAGGTTTTCAAGTTTGTTTCCATACAAGTGTACGTAGTAGTCTCTAATGATCTTTGTATTTCTCAGGGTCAGATGTGACTCATCTTTGTGTTTCTGATTTGCTTATTTGGTTTTTTTCTCGTTTTTTCTTGGTCAGTCTAGCTAGGGGACCATCAATCTTGTTTACCCTTTCGAAGAACCAGCTTTTTGTTTCATTGATTTTTTGTATTATCTTTTTGTCTTCTATGTCCTGGATTTGGGCTTTTATTTTGGTGATCTGGATTCTTCTGCTGAAATTAGGGTTTTTGTGGTCTTGCTTTTCCAGCTTCTCTAGGTGGCTTGTTAGGTTGTCAATTTCTGTTCCTTCCATTTTCCTCATGTGTGTTTGTAGGGATATAAATTCCCCTCTTATTACAGCTTTTAAGGCATCCCAGAGATTTTGGTAAGATGTTTCTTTATTTTCATTTGTTTCCAGGTATCTTTTGATCTCTATTTTGATGTCATCATTGACCCAGGAGTTATTTAGCATCATGCTGTTTAGTGTCCATGTCTTTGTGGGTTTTGGGGGGACTTTGTTGGTGTCAATGTTTATTTTTATTCCACTGTGGTCCGAGAAGGTGCATGGTAGAATTTCAGTCCTTTTAAATTTGCTTATACTTGATTTGTGTCCAATTATGTGGTCGATCTTAGAATATGTTCCATGTGGTGATGAGTAGAATGTGTATTCTGTGGTCTTTGGATGGAGTGTTCTATAGGTATCAATTAAGTCCATTTGGTCCAGAGTCTCATTGAGGTTCCAGATCTCCTTGTTGATTTTTTGTCCTGATGATCTGTCTAAGGTTGTGAGTGGTGTATTAAAGTCCTCAGTTATTATGGTGTTACAGTCAATGTCTTTCTTTAGT
>NW_006945831.1:0-881 GCF_000164805.1 Carlito syrichta | reverse complement strand
TTTATTTTTTTGAATCAGAGTGTCCCTCTGTCACCTAGACTGGTATGCAGTGGCATGCTCATGACCACTGCAGCCACAACCTGCTGAGATCAGGCAATCCTTCTACCTCAGCCTTCCAAGTAGCTGTAACTGCAGGCATGTGTCACAACGTCTGGCCAATTTTTTGTTTTTTTATTTTTATTTTTTGAATTGGAGTCTCACTCTGTCACTAAGACTGGAGTGCAGTGGCTGCTCCAGTGGACTGCAGCCTCAACCCACTGGGCTCCGGCGATCCTTCCACCATAACCTTCCAAGTAGCTGGAACTACAGGCTACCACACCTGGCTAATTTTTTGATTTATTGTAGAGATGAGGTCTCGCCAAGTTGCCCAGGTGGGTTTTGAACCCACAGGCTCAGGCAATCCACTCAACTCAGCTTCCCAAGGCATGGGATTACAGACTGAACCACCGAGCCCGGCTAAGTTTTTAAATTATTGTAGAGACAAGGTCTTACCAAGTTACCCTGTCTGGTCTTTTTTTTTGAGTTGGAGCCTCACTCTGTCTCCCAGACTGGAGTGCAGTGGCCACTCCCAGCCACCACAGCCTTGACCTGCTGGGCTCCAGCGATCCTTCTGCCTCAGCCTTCCAAGTAGCTGGAACTACGCCTGGCTAATTTTTCACTTATGGTAGTGATGAGGTCTCACCAAGTTGCCCAGGCGGGTCATGAACCCTCAGGCTCAGGCAGTCCACTCACCTCAGCCTCCCAAAGGCACAGGATTACAGGCTTTAAACCCACAGGCTCAGTCTATTCACTTGCCTTGGCCTCCCAAGGTGCTGGGATTACAGGCTGAGCCACTGAGCCCAGGGTGGTAAGATACAATGTTAACACCAGTGTGATAAAAG
>NW_006945830.1:0-1182 GCF_000164805.1 Carlito syrichta | reverse complement strand
CCATGTTTTTTTGCAATTGTGATTAGAGCTGCAAAAAACATATGGGTGTAGGTATCTTTTGGTAAAATGATTTGAGTTCCTCCAGGTATATTTTCTAGAGGGAAATATCTGGGTCACATGGTATGTTGAGATCTTGTCCCTTTGCAAACCACCACACTATTTTCCAAAGATGTTGCTCTACTTTTCAGTCTACATGCATTGTAGAAGCATTTTTTCTTAGAAAATCCTGACCCGCATCTGTTATGGTTTGTTTTATTAATGATGGCCAGTCTTACAACGGATATGTGGTATTTCAAAGTGGTTTCATTTGCATTTGTTTGATGATGAGTGAGGCTGATCAATTTTCATGTGTCTGCTGGCTGCCCGTATCTCTTCTTATGAAAAGTGTGTAATCACGTATTTTGCACACTTTTCAAAGGGAATGTTTGTCTGATTTTTCTGAGTGTTTGAATTTCTTGTAGATCCTCGATGTAATGCCTCTTTGAAAATATATAGGTGGGGAACCGTTTTTCTCATTCTGTTGGCTATATCCCTGCTCTTTTGATGGTTTCTTTTGTTTTGCAGAAGTATATCAATTTGATGAGATCCCACTTGTCTTACTGACGTCTTAAGGCATGGGTATTTAGGGTTCTGAAGAGGAATTAGTTTCCGGTTCCAGTTTCCATAATGTTGTCTTCTGTGTTTTCTTAGATTATTATAATATGGTGTTGTACGTTTAGGTCTTTGATCCATTTAGAGTTAATATGTATGTTGATTGGGGTCCTGTTTCAACCTTTTACATATGATCAGCCTTTTCCCAGCACCATTTACTGAATATATTCTCCATTACCCAGGGGTCTTGGAGATTTTTTCAAATAAGTGATGGTTGAGAAATTGAGTATTTCATTCTCTGTCCTGACCCTTGGGCCTATGGACCTATTCTTGCATGAATACCAGGCTGTGTTGATTACTGTAAACATATAGTAAAGTTTGAATTCTGGAACAGTGATAGCTTCTGCTTTGTATTTTTGTTAAGATTCTTCTCGCTATTCTTGATTATTTTTGGTTTCATGTGAAATATTGTGTGTGTGTGTGTGTTGGAGTCCCACTCTGTCGCCCGGAATGGACGTCATAGGCCGCTCCCGTTCACTGCAGGCTTGAACTGATGGGCTCCGGCGTTGCTTCCACCTCAACCTTCCAAGT
>NW_006945829.1:0-937 GCF_000164805.1 Carlito syrichta | reverse complement strand
ATATCTAGAAAGTTATAATTTGGATAAAACACGGAAATGGTAAACAAAAAGGGCAACACAAACACAATCACATCTTCAGAAACATAAAATAAAGAGGGATCACACAGGTGGTCAATCACACAGTGTTGTTAATACCTTACTGGTATTATCATATTATAATTGTACTTGGATAGCATTTACTTTATTCTCTTTTATAAACATGTTTTACCTAATTTAATTTATCAAAGACTGCATGAAAAGTAATTGTGAATTGAAGAAAAACAATACATAAAACGAATATAGATACTACTCATAAATGCAAACTTTGTGCAGTTTATAACATTTTGAATTTTGGATAATTCTGAAATCGATCAATCAAAACTGTTGTATATAGCCGGACTCAGTGGCTCAGCCTGTAATCGCATGCCTTTGGGAGGCTGAGGTGAGTGGATTGCTTGAGCCTGCGGGTTCAAGACCCGCCTGGGCAAGCGAGACCTCATCTCTACAATAAAAAAAAAAAAAAAAATCAGCCGGGCATGGTAGCGCATGCCTATAATTCTGGCTACTTGGAAGGCTGAGGTGGAAGGATCGCCGGAGCCCAGGAGGTCGAGGCTGCCGTGGCCGGGAGCGGCCACTGCACTCCAGTCTGGGTGACAGAGTGAGACTCCAACTCAAACCAAACAAACAAAAAAACCAAAAAACTGTTGTATACTATAAGCACTCATGTGTGCGTGTGTGTGTGTGTGTGTGTGTGCACGCGCATGTTAGTTTCATTGTGATTCTAAACTTTGTGTATAGCAGACTAGTACATGTATCTTGACAAAAAGTTGAGTGCATTCTATTCCTTATATTCATAATGTGGCCAGGAATACAGTTGAAATGCTCATCTAAGATGGCTTTAGACAACCATCCTGTAATGATGACAACACACTAATCATCCTTGGGAGATAAAATCAAG
>NW_006945828.1:0-860 GCF_000164805.1 Carlito syrichta | reverse complement strand
AGCTGTTTTGATGATGTAGCTTTATAATAAAGTCTAAAGTCTGGTAATGTAATAACACTGCTTTGTTTTTTTTGCTGAGGATTGTTCTGGCTATTCTTGGACATTTGTGTTTCCATATGAATTCCTGTGTTGTTTTTTTCTAGGTCTGAGTAGAATGTTGCTGGTAATTTGATGGGTATTGCATTGAATTTGTAGATTGCCTTAGGTAAGATGGACATCTTCACAATGTTGATTCTTCCAATCCATGAGCATGGGATATTTTTCCACTTGTTTGTGTCATCATTGATTTCTTTAAGCAGTCTTTTGTAGTTTTTATTGTAAAGGTCTTTCACGTCTCTGATTAGGAAGATTTCAAGGTATTTCATTTTTTTGTGGCTATTGTGATTGCAATTGTGCTTTCTATTTGGGTTTCTGTTTGTTTATTACTGGTGTAGAGAAATGCGATTGTCTTTTGCACATTTATTTTGTATCCTGAGACTTTGGCAAAGGCCTTTATCAGTGTAAGGAGGTTCTTGACAGATTCTCTTGGGTTTTCAAGGTACACAATCATATCATCTGCAAAGAGAGATAACTTGACTTCCTCTTTTCCTGTTTGGATACCCCTGATTGTCTTCTCTTCTCTGATTGCTCGAGCCAGGACTTCCAATACTATGTTGAACAGGAGGGGTGAGAGAAGGCATCCTTGCCTTGTTCCAGTTTTCAGGGGAAATGGTTCCAATTTTTGTCCATTCAGGAGTATGCTGGCTGTGGGTTTCTCATAGATGGCTTCTACTATTTTGAGGTTTGTTCCCCGTATGCCTAGATGTTCAAGGGTTTTTATCAAGAATGGGTGCTGGATTTTATCAAAAGCTTTTTCTGCA
>NW_006945827.1:0-2755 GCF_000164805.1 Carlito syrichta | reverse complement strand
CGGTTAGGCCTAGAAATGTTCATTATGCAGGGATTGATTTTTTAAGTAGTATAATACTCCAATGATAGCTCCTTTTCCTTTTAATACGTTAGAATACATGGTGTATATCTACCTTCAAAATTGACAACTACAGTTTTTCTCACATAAATTCTGAATGGTTTTTTCTGCCTAAATTGAAACTTTTTGAGATTCCAGATCTATATCATTCTTAGATAACTGAACCTTGAGATTCAGTGTACCTAAGTGCTATTCAGAAGGCAGAATGCATAATAAATCTTTAAAAATTTAGAAAATTGTTGGGAGCCAGTCTTGGAGGCCCGCTTGATTGACAAAGTCCAGGTGTGCTGAGGACCCCCGGCCGCAAAGCGAGTCCAGGCAGCTGAGGCCCTTCTGTCTTCCGTCTTTGCTGTTTGGTACTGCCGAAGAATTCTGTGCAGTCGTGCAAGAAGAAAATGGCATGTTTATGCGAAGTACTCACAGCTAACCTGGAAATGTCATGGTTCATTTTTCCATTTCCCACTATGCCATTTGGCCTTTTCTAGCATATGCAAGGGTTAAACTCTGAAGCACATCAAGAATGCTTTCTTTCACTTGGTTATAAGTTACTAGATATTGCTTAAGTAATAAATGATATAAGTATACTCACTCCTTATTTGATTTAGGATTATGCAGTCTAGTGTTTAGACATAAGATTTTTAGAAGCACAAGTTTATTATGAATTCATTACAAGTTCTAACACTTATATAGGAGTTATGTAGGTGATTTACAACACTGTTTTCACTGACTTAGGATAAAGATTAATATTAAGGTTTTTACTTAATTTAATAGTTAAAACATTAAGTTAACATTTATAGAGTGGGTTTTCACTGAACTCATAATATAATAATCAGACACTTTTATGATAGATCAGCTAAAGACAGAAAGCAACCTTGGGGGCCTGGGAAGCATTACTAAAAGGTTCTTTTGAGTTCCTTTTAGAAATAAGCACTGCAGTATAAGAGAAAAGTAACTAAGGTATCTGGACAAGGGAGCGATCACAACGCTCTGAAGGACATAAAAGACTAAGATGGGAAAACTCCTGACACAGGAAGAAATGAACGCTTAGAAAATTTCTTGAGACACTTCAAGGACTGTAATTCGGGACATTGGACTGAAAGTATCCTTGTGGGCTTTATGAATAAGACTTGTTGTCTGAATGTTTATGGGAATCTTGGTTTGTTTGCTGCTAAGACCACTAGATGGTAACTTTTAGAAGATATGTACATGAAGGAATTTTCTTCGTCTTGCCCCTTTAAAAATTGTATAAAAGCTGTGTTAACTAACATTAAACGTCATCTGTTCAGGAAGCAGGTGTCCGAGTATAATATTTTCGTCCTTTCTCTATTCGTCTCTCCTTCAGGAAATCTCATGACACGGCAGGGGTGGACCCCTTCAGAAAATAGAACAGTATCGTCATTTAATACAGCTTTTTCCAGTCTTAAAATTTGTTCACATTTTCTGGTGGATTCTGTATTTTTAGCTTGTTAATTTTGATTAAATGCTACAGATGTGAAATCCTTAGAGAAAAGTTTCCCTGATAAATTTGAGGGAAATATAAAATGACATTCCCTTCATATTTTAACCCAGTTGATATTTTTAGAAGAGTATTTCCATTATATCCCCTAGTATTTTCTCTATCTAAGACATAATGCTGTACTCTGCAAAAATATATCTGGTTAATCTGATACTTTTAAGCAGCAAGCATTTAAAATCAGGCAAACAGAAAAAAGAGAATTTGGGGCCCAATATATATAAACCAAAATAACATGGAGGTTTACAAATTAGTAAGTATTTGGGCTCCTCATTAGTATAAAAAATTAGATAATTGAAAATTATGATCTTAGCTAAAGAGATTTTCAAATCCTGTTAGAAAAACATCTCAAAGACTGTTACATAATACTAAAAACATCCAAAAGTTTCTGAAGAAAGTGCTAAAATAGTATGTTGGTTGTGCTATAACGAAGCTCCAACAGGATTGGTGACCATAATAATAAAACACTTCTCGTGGGCAACCAACTCAGGTCCCTCACAGTGTGGGAGTTTCCCTTTCCTCTTAATAAATACTGCCGTACAAAAAAAAGACTACCTCGTTTAGCAGATTCTTGAATGGTCACTTAACCCTGGAGAAGTTTTTGGATAGGTGTGAGCACATGGTTTTATTCACTTCTTGGGAATAAAATTCACCATGTCTACCGCATTTGGCAGAGTACTGAACACAAGCCGTTGAAGCCTAAGGATTGCTCAGGAGTTAAAGTCCCTCCCATTATGATGTCAAAGTTCTGAGGCTGATGACATAAATGACAATTTGACATGCTTGTTTCCCTGACTTTGCTTACCTGTTTAATGTAAAAAAGTAGCCATGGGGCAATCTACAGATTCAATGAAATAACCATTTCTTCATAGAAATTACAATAACGAATTCATGAGAGCCGACTTTGGTGGCACAGCCTGTAATCCCGCACTTTTGGGAGGCTGAGGTGAGTGGATTGCCTGAACCTGTGGGTTCAAGACCCACGTGGGCAGCGAGACCTCAACTCTACAATAAATCGAAAAATCAGCAAAGCATAGTAGTGCCTGCCTGTTATTTAGGTTACTTGGAAGACTGAGGTAGAAGGATCACCGGAGCACAGCAGGTCGAGGCTGCAGTGGCCAGGAACAGCCACTGCACTCCAGTCTGGGTGACAGAGTGAGACTCCAACTAAAAAAAAAAGAGTAT
>NW_006945826.1:0-1135 GCF_000164805.1 Carlito syrichta | reverse complement strand
TCAACAAAAACATGTCATTTTCCCTCCATATGGCCTCTCACTCATCAGTGGTCCAGGCCAGGTTCTTAAATGGCAATTGCAGGACTATAAAGGCTGTATCTGCTGAAAGTTCTTGAAGGCGCTCAGCGCTGGAACTCATATTTCTGCCACATTCCATTGGTCAAAGCAAAACACAAGACCAGTCAAAATTCAAAGGGTAGCGAAAGAGATTCTGTCTGTTGAATATAAGAGCAGTAAAATTATATGCAAAAGGGCATGCATAGATTTATGACAGCCATTAACCAAACCCTACCACATTGGGGTTTTATCTTGATTTTATCTCCCAAGGATGATTAGTTTGTTGTCATCATTACAGGATGGTTGTCTAAAGCCATCTTAGATGAGCATTTCAACTGTATTCCTGGCCACATTATGAATATAAGGAATAGAATGCACTAAACTTTTTGTCAAGATACATGTACCAGTCTGCTATACACAAAGTTTAGAATCATAATGAAACTAACATGCACACAGGCACACACACACACACACACACACGCGCGCGCGCGCGCGCACACGCACACGTGAGTGCTTATAGTATACAACAGTTTTTTGGTTTTTTTGTTTGTTTGGTTTGAGTTGGAGTCTCGCTCTGTCGCCCAGACTGGAGTGCAGTGGCCGCTCCCGGCCACCGCAGCCTCGACCTGCTGGGCTCCGGCGATCCTTCCGCCTCAGCCTTCCAAGTAACCAGAATTATAGGCATGCGCTACCACGCCCGGCTGATTTTTTTTTTTTTTTTTATTGTAGAGATGAGGTCTCGCCTGCCCAGGCGGGTCTTGAACCCGCGGGCTCAAGCAATCCACTCACCTCAGCCTCCCAAAGGCGTGGGATTACAGGCTGAGCCACCGAGTCCGGCTATATACAACAGTTTTGATTGATCGATTTCAGAATTATCCAAAATTCAAAATGTTATAAACTGCACAAAGTTTGCATTTATGAGTAGTATCTATATTCGTTTTATGTATTGTTTTTTCTTCAATTCACAATTACTTTTTCATGCAGTCTTTGATAAGTTAAATTAGATAAAACATTGTTTATAAGAGAGAATAAAGTAAATTGCTATCCAAGTACAATTATAATATGATAATACCAGTAA
>NW_006945825.1:0-625 GCF_000164805.1 Carlito syrichta | reverse complement strand
TTAAATGGCAATTGCAGGACTATAAAGGCTGTATCTGCTGAAAGTTCTTGAAGGCACTCAGCGCTGGAACTCATATTTCTGCCACATTCCATTGGTCAAAGCAAAACACAAGACCAGTCAAAATTCAAAGGGTAGCGAAAGAGATTCTGTCTGTTCAATATAAGAGCAGTAAAATTAGATGCAAAAGGGCATGCATAGATTTATGACAGCCATTAACCAAAACTACCACATTGGGGTTTTATCTTGATTTTATCTCCCAAGGATGATTAGTGTGTTGTCATCATTACAGGATGGTTGTCTAAAACCATCTTAGATGAGCATTTCAACTGTATTCCTGGCCACATTATGAATATAAGGAATAGAATGCACTCAACTTTTTGTCAAGATACATGTACTAGTCTGCTATACACAAAGTTTAGAATCACAATGAAACTAACATGCACACAGACACACACACACACACACACACACACACACACACACACACACACATATGCACACGTGAGTGCTTACAGTATACAACAGTTTTTTGGTTTTTTTGTTTGTTTGGTTTGAGTTGGAGTCTCACTCTGTCGCCCAGACTGGAGTGCAGTGGCCGCTCCCGGCCACCGCAGCCTCGACCTGG
>NW_006945824.1:0-6360 GCF_000164805.1 Carlito syrichta | reverse complement strand
CTATGGACTACTTATCTGTAACATTTAATCAAACTCAACAAGCAGAAAATACAGAGTGCACCAAGAAAACGTACACAAATTTTAACAATGGAAAAAGCTGTATTAAATTACGATACAGTTTTATCTTCTAAACTTGTTAAGATTTATTATGCATTCTGCCTTCTGAATAGCACTTAGGTACAGTGAGTCTCAAGGTTCAACTCTCCAAGAATGACATAGATCTGGAATCTCAACAAGTTTCAATTTAGGCAGAATAAAACATTCAGAATTTATGTGAGAAACACTGTAGTTCTCAGTTTTGAAGGCAGAATTATACCGTGTATTCTAACGTATTCAAAGAAAAGGAGTTATCATTGGAGTATTATACACTTCTTAAAAATCCAATCTCTGCATAATGAACATTTCTAGCCTCAACTCTGAATTCTAACCATTTTTAAAGTAAAAAAATAGTATAAGCAAATAAAGTCAGTTGCATGTTTTACAGCTTTTATTTATTTATTTATTCATTCATTTTAATTTTTTAAAAAATGTGGGGTACGATTCAAAGTTAGATACACAAACATTAATTATGCAGGGTCCCTGGTTGATGAGGTATGCCTCTTCCTTAAAATTATCCCTCCACTGCCATTCTCAATCCTCCCCTGCCAGAGACCTGCTCCAGCCAGGTTCAGGGTACTCCAAAGGTGGAGATGGCATTGTCAATTGGAGGGAAGAAGAGAGAAAGAAGTAGACTGGACTCCAGTCTAGTGCAGAAGGGATGTGTGGTATTGGTAATTACAATGGGTCTTTTATACACAAAGTCAAATGTGGGAGGGGCGTCCTCCACCCACCACAAACCTTAATCCAATGAAACATAATCAATGATTGCCTTTAAACCCTTTTTATATGATAATTTTAAAATCCTAAAACAAAGAATAACCTAATCTGTGACTGACATATTCTATAAACCTTTTTCATCTTAAGCTGATTGATTTATGCCAAGTTAAACAGTAATATAGAAGCTTAAGTATTTACTTTACAAATGAAAGTGGCCCATCCCAGAATGTTTGGAATGTGGCCCAGTCCAAAGTTCACAGTGGGCTACTTGAAAGTAACCCAGCAGCATTCTTTCAACAATGTGACTGTCTTCTAAAACTATATTCTACAATTTCAACCTTCAATAAATCCTAAGATCATATCCCAGAAGCCTGAGACCAATACTAAGGCTCTTAAATGTGACACGAGTTTGAATTATAAGTTGTGTGAAAGCCAAAACTTCAGTTTGCAGAAGAAAGGGAGCAATGAGCTTCTAAAGTTAGCTTGTGATTGTCCGGGTCTCTGAATTTTTATGTTTTGAGCTCACAGGAGCTTAATCTGGTTAGTGCTGAGTAGAAAGAGGAAGGAAATGGGGTCATTAGCTCCCAAACGCATCATATTGGTCTCGGAGTCAACAGCCCTTCCTGATCCCTAATGCTCAGTGGACCTCCATGGCTGGCTCCCAACATTCCCCCTAAACAGTTTTCCATGACTACCAATCATTTCCTTACAAAACTCTAGGTGATCAAGTTCAGCTCATGAGTGAGAACATATAGAAGTCTCTTCTTTGTTTCTGTGATAAATCACTGAAAATGACCTACCTCATATCCATCAAGCGTTCTGCAAAATCCCTATATCTGTCCTTTTTTATGGTTGCATAATATTCCAGTGTGTATATACCACATTTATTTTATCCATTCCAGCTTTGATGGGTAACATGGTTGGTACCATGTTTTTTGCAATTGTGATTAGATCTGCAAAAATCATACTTGTGCAGGTGTCTTTTTGGTAAAATGATTTGAGTTTCTCCTGTTATATTCTCTACAGGGGAGTTACTGAGTCACATGGTAGGTTAATATCTTGTCCTCCTAGAAACTGCCACACTGTTTTCCAAAGATGTTGCTCTACTTTTCAGTCCACATGCAGTTTAGAAGCATTTATGTTTTCCCAAGTCCTTACCAGCCTCTGTTATTTCTTGTTTTATTAATGACGGCCTGTCTTATAGGGGGTATGTGGTATTTCAAATTGGTCTCATTTGCATTTCTTTGATGATGAGTGAGGCTGAGCAATGTACATATGTCTGCTGGCTGCCCGTAACTCTTCTTATGAAAAGTGTCCAATAACATATTTTGCACACTTTTTAAAGAGAATGTTTGTCTGATTTTTCTGAGTGTTTGAGTTTCTTGTAGATCATAGATGTTAAGTCATTTTACAGATAAATAGGTGGATAATTGTTTTTCCCATTCTGTTGGCTGTATCCCTGCTCTTCTGATGGTTTCTTTTGTTTTGCAGAAGTATATTAATTTGATGAGATCCCACTTGTCTAACTTACTTCTTAAAGCATGGGTATTTAGGGCTCTGAAGAGGAATTAGTTTCCAGTTCCAGTTTCCATAATGGTGTCTCCTGCGTTTTCTAAGATTATTATAATTTGGTGTTTTACGTTTAGGTCTTTAGAGTTAATGTGTATGTTGATAGATAGGTTTCCCGTTTCAATCTTGTGCATGTTTTCAGCCTTTTCCCGGCACCATTTACTGAACATGTTCTCCATTGCCCAGTGGGTTTTTGAGGTTTTTTCAAAGAAGAGTTTGCTGAGGATTTGAGGATTTTCTTCTCTCTCCTGGTCCATTGGGCTATGGGCCTATTCTTGTAACAATACCAGGCTGTGTTGATTACTGTAACGTATAGTAAAGCTTGAAGTCTGCAACAGTGATAGCTCTTGCTGTATTTCTTTTGATAAGATTATTTTTGCTATTCTTGATGGTTTATGGTTTCTTATGAATTCTTTGGTTTTTTGGGGGGTTGGAGTCTCACTCTGTCACCGACACTGAAGTGCAGTGGCCGCTGCCAGCCACCGCAGCCTTGATTGTTGGGCTCCAGCAATCCTTCTGCCTCAACTTTCCAGTAGCCTGAATGAGAAGCACGCCCTACCACAACCTGTTGATTTTTTTGAGTTGTTGTAAGATGAGGTCTCACTGCCCAGGGGGGCCTCGAAACTGAGGGCTCAGGCAATCCACTCTCCTCACCCTCCCAAAGGTGTGGGATTATAGGCTGAGCCTCAGAGCCTGGCTCATATGAATTCCTAATTGTAATTTCTAGGTCTGAAAAGAATAATATTAACTTAATGGTTATTTCACTGGATCTGTAGATTGTCTAAACGCCTAATTTTTACATTTAAGAGGTAAGCAAAGTCAGGGAAACAAGTATGTCAAATTGTCATTGATGACATCAGCCTCAAAACTCTGAAATCATACTGGGAGGGATCTTGACTACTGAGCAATCCTTACGCTTCAATGTCTTGTGTGCAGTGCTCTGCCCAATGCGATAGACATGGTGGATTTCATATCCAACAAGTGAAGAAAACCATGTGTTCACACTTATCCAAAAACTACTCCCGGGATAAATGACCATTGAAGAATCCACTATACGAGGGAGTCTTTTTTTTTTTTTTGTAAAGCATTATTTATTGAGAGGACAGAAAAACTCGCACACCGGGAGGCTACCTGAGGGGTTCCCCCGAGGTAGTCTTTTATTACTACGGTCACCAAATCCTGTGGGAGCTTGGTTATAGCAAAACCACATACTATTTTAGCACTTTCTTTAGTTTAGAAACTTTTTGGATGTTTTTAGTGTTATGTAACTGCCTTTGTGTCATTTTTCTAACAGCATTTGAACATCACTTTAGCTAAGATCATCATCAATTTTCCAGAATTTTCAATTATCCAAATGTTTATACTGATGAGGAGCCCAAATACTCACTACTTTGTAAATCTCCATGTTATTTTGGTTTATGTATATTGGGTCCCAAATTCTCTTTTTTCTGTGTGCCTTATTTGAAATGTTTGGTGATTAAAAGTATCAGATTAATAAGATACTTTGTTGCATAGTACAACATTATTTCTTAGGTAGAGAAATTTTAGGGGATTCAGTGGAAATACTCTATCAAAAATGTAAATTGAGTTAAAATATAATGAGAATGTGATTTTATATTTCCTTCAAATAAATAAGGAATTTTTTTTCTAAGGATTGCACATCTGTTAAATATTAATCAAAATTAAGAAGCAGAAATTAAAGAGAGCATCAAGAAAATGTACACAAATTTTTAGAATGGAAAAAGCTGTATTAAATTATGATAGTTTTTTATTTTCTAAAATTTTTAAGATTTATTATGCAATCTGCCTTCTGAATAGCACTTAGGTACACTGAATCTCAAGGTTCACTTATCTAAGAATGATATAGATCTGGAAACTCAACAAGTTTCAATTTAGGCAAAATAAAACATTCAGAATTTATGTGAGAAACACTGTAGTTGTCAATGTTTAAGGCAGAATTATACCATGTATTCTAACGTATTAAAAGAAAAAGGAATTATCATTGGAGTATTATACAATTCTTTAAATATCAATCCCTGCTTAATGAACATTCTAGGCTCAACCCTGAATTTTAACCATTTTTAAAGTAAAAAAACTAAAAAATAGAATAAACAAGTAAAGTCAGTTGCATGTTTTACAGCTTTCATTTATTTATATATTTATTTATTTATTTTTATTTTTTAAAATATGTGGGGTATAATTCAGAGTTAGATATACACACATTGATTATGAACGGTCTCTGGTTGTTGAGGTATGCCTCTCCCTTCCTTAGCAGTACCCCTCCACTGCCATTCTCCCTCCTCCCCCTAAACAGTTTTCCATGACTACCAATCACTTTCTTACAGCACTCTAAGTGATCAAGTTCAGCTCATGAGTGAGAACATATGGAACTCTATTCTTTCTTTCTGTGATAAATCACTAAAAATGACATATCTCATGTCCATCAAACATTCTGCAAAATCCTTATATCTGTTCTTTTTTTATGGCTGAATAATATTCCACAGTGTATATACCTCATGTATTTTATCCATTCCAGCTTTGATGGACTACGTGGTAGGTACCATGTTTTTTGCCATTGTGATTAGAGCTGCAAAAAACATAGTTGTGCAGGTGTCTTTTCGGCAAAATGATTTGAGTTCCTCCAGGTATATTCTCTACATGGGAATTCCTTGCCAGAGTCATCTCCAGCTGGGTTCGGGGTACCTCAAAGTGGAGACGGTGTCAGCAATTGGGTGGAAGAAGAAAGAGTGAAAGATAGAGAGAGAGAAAAAGAAAGAAAGAAACTGGACTCCAGTCTAGTGCAGAAGTGATGTGTGTTATTGGGAATTACAACGGGTCTTTTATACACAAAGTCAGATGAGGGAGGAGAGTTCCCCACCCACCAGAAACCTTAATCAATGAAAACTTAATCAATGATTGCCTTTAAACCCTTTTCATATGATAATCTTAAAATGACATAACAAAGGATAACCTAATTCGTGACTGACATATTCTATAAACCTTTTCAGACTAAGCTGATTGATTTATGCCAAGTTAAACAATTCTATAGAAGTTTAAGTATTCACTTTACAAACAAAAGTGGCCACCCCAGAATGTTTTCAATGTGGTCTAGTCCAAAGTTCACAGTAGGCTACATGCAAGTAACCCAGCCGCATTCATCAACAATATGACTATCTTCTAAACTATGTTCTACAATTTACACCTTCAATAAATCATAAGATCATGACCCAGAAGCCTGTGACCAACACTAAGGCTCTTAGATGTGATACGAGTTTGAAATATAAACTGTGTGAAAGCCAAAACTGCAGTTTGTGGAAGAATGGGAGCAATGAGCTTCTAAAGTAACTTGTGTTTGTCAAGGTCTCAGAATTTTTATGTTTTGAGCTCATAGGAGCTTAATCTGGTTAGTGCTGAGTAGAAAGGGGGAGGAAATGTGGTCAAATAGCTCATTGTAGGTCAATATCTTGTCCCCTTAGAAACCACCACACTGTTTTCCAAAGATGTTGCTCTACTATTCAGTCCACATGCAGTTTAGAAGCATTTTTTTCCCCAAATCCTTACCAGCCTCTGTTATTGTTTATTTCATTAATGAGGGCCAGTCTTACAGGGGGTATGTGGTATTTCAAATTGGTCTCATTTGCATTACTTTGATGATGAATGAGGCTAAGCAATGTTTATGTGTCTGCTGGCTGCCCGTATTCCTTCTTATGAAAAGTGTCCAATCATGCATTTTGCACACTGTTATTATTTATTTATTTATTTATTTATTTTTGAGTTGGAGTCTCACTCTGTCACCCAGACTGGAGTGCAGTGACTGCTCCCAGCCACCACAGCCTCGACCTGCTGGGCTCTGGCAATCCTTCCACCTCAGCCTTCCAAATAGCCTGAACAATAGGCGTGCGCTACCATGCTCGACTATTTTTTTGATTTATTATAGAGATGGTGTCTCATTGCTCAGATGGGTCTGGAACCCGG
>NW_006945823.1:0-4885 GCF_000164805.1 Carlito syrichta | reverse complement strand
TGGATACTTGGTAAAATTCTGCCTTCAAAATTGACAACTACAGTGTTTCTCACAGATATTCTGTCTGTTTTACTCTGCCTACGTTGAAACTTGTTGACATTCCAGATCAGTTTCATTCTGAGATAATTGAGCCTCGAGATTCAGTGTACCTAATTGCTATTCAGAAGGCAGAATGCATAATAAATCTTAAAATCTTTAGAAAATAAAACAGAATCGTAATTTAATACAGTTTTTTCCATTCTTAAATTTTGTGTAAATATTCTTGGTGCACTCTGGATTTTCTGCTTGTTAATTTTGATTAAAAGTTACTGATGTGCAATCCTTAGAGAACAGTTTCCCTTATATATTTGAAGGAAATATAAAATCACGTTCCCTTTATATTTTGAACGAATTTATATATTTAAAAGTGTATTTGTATGGAATCCCCTAGTATTTTCTCAACATAAGACACAATGCGCTACACTGCTGCAACGTTTCCGATTAATCTGATACTTTTAACCGCTAAACCTTTACAATGAGGTACACAGAAAAAAGAGAATTTGAGATCCAATATATAAAAACGAAAATAACTTGGAGATTTACAAAGTAGTAAGTATTTGGGCTCTGCATTAATTTAACAATTTAGATAATTGAAAATTCTGGAAAATTGATTATGATCTTAGCAAAAGCAATGTTCAAATCTTGCAGGAAAAACTGCTCAAGGCTGTTACACAATACTAAAAACATCCAAAACTTTCTAAATTAAAGAAAGGGCTAAAATATTATTTGGTTGTGTTATAACCAAGCCTCAACAGGACTCCATGACCATAATAATAAAAGACTCCCTCATGTCCCCTCCCAGTTTGGGAGTTTCTCAGTTCTCTCATAAAGACAGTTTAATATATATTAAAAAAAAAGACTACTTCATTTAGAGGATTCTCGAATGGTCAACTATTCCTGGAGAAATATTTAGATTGGTGTGAACACATGTTTCTGTTCACTTCTTTGGAATGAAATTCATGTCTACCACATAAGGCAGAGCACTGTACACAAGTGCTTGAAGCCTAAGGATTGCTCACTAGTAAAGGTCGCTGCCATTATGATGTCAAAGTTCTGAGGATGATGTCATGAATGACAATTTGGCATGCTTGTTATCCTGACTATAATTATCTCTTTTAATGCAAAAATTAGGCTTTACTCAATCTACAGCTTCAATGAAATAAGTTAACATCATTCTTCTCAGACCTGGAAATTGCAATAAGGAATTCATACAAAACCATAAACAATCATGAAAGGCAAAAAGACTTTTATCAAAAGAAACAAAGCAGAGCTATCACAGTTCCAAACATCAAACTTTACTATATGTTTACATAATCAAAACAGTCTGGTATTGGTACAAGAATAAGTCCAAGGCCAATGGATCAGGACAGAGAATAAAATCCTCAAATTCTCAACCCACTCATCTTTGAAAAAACCTCCAAGACCCACTGGGGAATGGAGAATATATTCTGTAAATGGTGCTGATAAAAAGGCTGACCTCATGCCCAAGATTGAAACAGGACCCCTATCTATCACCATACACATTAACTCTAAATGGATCAAAGACCTAAACATAAAATGCCAAATTATAATAATCGTAGAAAACGCAGGAGAAACCATTATGGAAACTGTAACCAGAAACTAATTCCTTTTCAGTGCCCTAAATAACCTTGCGTTAAGAAATAAGTTGGACAAGTGGGATCTCATCAAATTAATATACTTCTTCAAAAGAAAAGAAACCCTCAGAAGAGCCCGGATACAGTCAACAGATTGGGAAAAACGATTCTCCACCGATATATCTGTAAAAAGTCATAACATCTAGGATCTACAAGAAACTCAAACACTCAGAAAAATCAGACAAACATTTCCTTTGAAAAGTGTGAAAAATACGTGATTGGACACTTTTCATAAGAAGAGATACGGGCAGCTTAACTGACACATGAAAATTGCTCAGCCTTCACTGCTCATCAAAGAAATGCAAATGAAACCCCTTTTAAATACCACATACACCTTTTAAGACTGGCCATCATTAATGAAACAAACAATAAAAGTTGCAGGTAAGCATTTGGGAAGAAATAATTGCTTCTACACTGCATATGAACTGAAAAGTATACCAAAATCTTTGGAAAACAGTGTGGTGGTTTGTAAAGGGACAAGATATTGACCTACCATGTGACTCAGTAATTCCCCTGTCAAGAAAATACCCGGAGGAACTCAAATCAATTTACCAAAAAGATACCGGCAGCAGTATGTTTTTTGCAGTTCTAATCAAAATTGCAATAAAACATGGTGCCAACCATATTTCCCATCAAAACTGGAATAGATGAAATGAAGTGGTATATACACAATGGAATATTATGCAGTCATAAAAAAAGAACATATATAAGGATTTGCGGAATGTTTGCTGGATATCCAGTAGGTAATTTTCAGTGATTTGTCACAGAAACAAAGAACAGAGTTCCATAATTTGCACTGCTGAACTGAACTTGATCACTTAGAGTGCTGTAAGAAAGTGATTGGCAGTAGTGGAAAACTGTTTAGGGAGAGGGGTGAGATTGGCAGTGGAGGGATACTGCCTAGGAAGGGAGGGGCATACCTCATCAACCAGGGACCCTGCATTATCAATGTTTGTTTATGTAACTCTGAATTGTACCCCACATTTTTTAAAATAATAAAATAAGTAATTAAATAAGTAAATGAAAGCCGTAAAACATGCAACTGACTTTATTTGTTTATTCTACGTTTTATTATTTTTTTACTTTAAAAATGGTTACAATTCAGAGTTGGGCCTAGAAATGTTCATTATGCAGGGACGGATTTTTTAAGAATTGTATAATACTCCAAGGATAACTCCTTTTCCTTTTAATACGTTGGAATACATGCTATAATTTGCCTTCCAGATTGACAAATACAGAGTTCTCACATAAATTCTGAATGTTTGATTATGCCTAAATTGAAGCTTGTTGAGATTCCAGATCTATATCATTCTTCGAAAACTGAACCTTGAGTTTCAGTGAACTTAAGTGCTATTCAAAATGCAGAATGCATAATAAATCTTAAAAATTTTAGAAAATAAAACAGTATCAAAATTTAATACAGATTTTCCTTTCTTAAAATTTGTGTACATTTTCTTGGTGCACTCTGTATTTTGTGCTTTTCAATTTTGATTAAATGTTACAGATGTGCAATCTTAACAGAAAGATTCCCTCATACATTTGAAGGAAATTTAAAATCACATTCCCTTTATATCTTAACCCAATTTGTATTTTTAAAAGAGTATTTCCATTGAGTACCCTAGTATTTTCTCTACCTAAGACATAATGCTGTATTCTGCAACAAAATATCCGATTAATCTGATACTTTTAATCACCAAGCATTTACAATGAGGCACACAGAAAAAGGAGAATTTGGGACCCAATATAAATAAACCAAAATAACATGGAGATTTGCAATGTACTAAATGTGCTCTGCATTAGTATAAAAATTTAGATAATTGAAAATTCTGGAAAATTGATTATGATGGTAGCAAAACCAATGATCATATCCAGTGGGAAAAATGACTCAAAGGCTGTTGTTACACAATACTAAAAACATCCAAAAGTTTCTAAACTAAAGAAAATGCTAAATTATTATTTGGTTGTGCTATATCCAAGCTCCAATAGGACTCTGTGACTATAATAATAAAAGAATACCTCTTCGTCAACCCCCTCAGGTCACCTCCCAGTTTGGGAATTTCTCCGTCCTCCCAAAAAAGCCTGCTTTAAAAAAAAAATGCCGGGATCGGTGGGTCAACCTGTAATCCCACGCCTTTGGGTGGCTGAGGTGAGTGGATTGCCTGAGCCCGAGTTTCGAGACCCGCCTGGGCAGCGAGACCTCATCTTTAAAATAAATCAGAAAATCAGCTGGGCGTGGTAGCACATGCCTGTATTACCGGCTACTCGGATGGCTGAGGTGGAAGGATCACCAGATCCCAGCAGGTCAAGGCTGCGGTGGCCGGAAGCAGTCACTGCACTCCAGTCTGGGCGATACAGTGAGACTCCAACCCACAAAAATTAAAAAAAAAATACAAAGACTCCTTCGTTTAGTGGATTCTTGAATGGTCACTTATCCCTGGATAAATTTTTTAATAAGTGTGAACACATGGTTTTCTTCACTTCTTGGGAATGAAATCACCATGTCTACCGCATTTGGCAGAGAACCATACACAAGTGCTTGAAGCCTAAGAATTGCTCAGTAGTCAAGGACCCTCCAATTATGATATCAAAGTTCTGAGGCTGAGTTCATGAATGACAGTTTGACATGCTTATTTCCCTGACTTTACTTACCTCTTTTAATGTAAAAATTAGCATTTAATCAATCTACAGATTCAATGAAATAACCATTAAGTTAACATCATTCTTCTCACACCTGGAAATTGCAATAAACCATAAACAATCATGAATATCCAAAAGAATCTTATCCAAAGAAACAAAGCCGGAGCTATCCCAGTTTCACATTTTTAAAATTTGTGTACATTTTCTTAGTGCACTCTGTATTTTCTGCATGTCAATTTTGATTAAATGTTACAGATGTGCAGTCCTTAGAGAAAAGTTTCCCTTATATATCAGAAGGAAATATAAACGGGAATTTTATATTTCCGTTTATATTTTAACCCAATTTATATTTTAAAAGAGTATTTCCAATGAATCCCCTAGCATTATCCCTACCTAAGACATAATGTTGTACTCTGTAACAAAGTATCCGATTAAACTGATAATTTTAATCACCAAGCATTGAAAATGAGGCACACTGAAAAAAGAGAATTCGGGGGCCCAATATATATAAAACCAAAATATTCATTGGAGAATTTACAATGTAGTAAATATTT
>NW_006945822.1:0-331 GCF_000164805.1 Carlito syrichta | reverse complement strand
TGTATTCAATATATTTGCACTTTAAATATACCCAAGTTTTAACATGTACTCAACTCGTCCCAAAGAAAGAAGCATTTTAAGATTTTAAAATTATTTTCCACATTAAAATATATACAATATGTTGTTTACTTTACCCATGAAAGTATGTTTGTCTCAAAAATGTTTTACACTTCTCTCCCTAGTAATCAAATATTTTTAAATTATTTTCAAATGACTCATGGTTACTTGATAAATGTGTTTATCCAGCATAGTGATTTTTATTATAAATGGTGTTGAATATACTTCACTGTCTGCTAAAAAAATGAATGTGAAACATTTCTAGTAATTTTGT
>NW_006945821.1:0-927 GCF_000164805.1 Carlito syrichta | reverse complement strand
AATGAAAAATAATATAAATAAGTAAAGTCAGTAGCATGATTACAGCTTTCATTTACTTATTTATTTATTTATTTATTTATTATAATTTTTAAAAAAACGTGGGGTACAGTTCAAAGATAGCTATAAAATCATTGATTGTGCAGGGTCCCTGGTTGATGAGGTATGCCTCTCGCTTCCGTACAGTATCCCTCCACTGCCAATCTCACCCCTCCCCCTAACCAGGTTTCCACGACTACCAATCACTGATTGAGTTCAGCTCATGAGTGAGAACATAAGGAACTCTGTTGTTTGTTTCTGTGATAAATCACTGAAAACGACCTACCTCATATCCATCAAACGTTCTAAAAATCCTTATATCTGTCCATTTTAATGGCTGCATGATATTCCACTGTGTATATACCACATTTATTTTATCCATTCCTGCTTTGATGGGCAATATGGTTGGTACCATGTTGTTAGCAATTGTGAATAGAACTGCAAAATACATACTTGCGGAGGTATCTTTTCTGTAAAATGACTTGAGTTTCACCAAGTATATTATCTACCGGAGAATTACTGAGTCACATGGTACGTCAATATCTTGTCCCTTTAAAACCACCACACTGTTTTCCAAAGATGTTGTTCTACTTTCCAGTCCACATGCAGTGTACAAGCATTTATTTTTTCCGAAATCCTTACCAGCCTCTGTTACTGTTTGTTTTATTAGTGATGGCCAGTCTTACAGGGAGTATGTGGTAATTCAAAGTTTTCTCATTTGCATTGCTTTGTTGTTGAGTGAGGCTGAACAATTTTAATGTGTTTGCTGGCTGCCCATATATATTCTTATGAAAAGTGTCCAGTCACGTATATTTTACAATTTTCCAAGTGAATGTCTGATTTTTTGAATGTTTGAGTTTCTTGTAGATCCTAGATATTATACTTTTTTTG
>NW_006945820.1:0-4619 GCF_000164805.1 Carlito syrichta | reverse complement strand
CCCCCCTCAGGTCCCATCCCAGTGTGGGTGATTCTCTGTTCTCTAAATACATACTGCTTTGCTAACAAAAAAAAGACTACATCCTTTCGTGCATCTGGAACGGTCGCCTATCCCTGGAGAAGTTTTTGCATAAGTGTAACACATAGTTTTCTTCACATCTTGGGAAAGAAAACCATCACGTTTACCGCATTTGTCAGAGCACTGTACACAAGCACTTGAAGCCTAAGGATTGCTCAGTAGTCAAGGTCCCTCCCATTATCATTTCAAAGTTCTGAGGCTGATGTCATAAATGACAATTTGACATGCTTATTTCCCTGACATTGCTTAACTCTTTTAATGTAAAAACTAGCCTTTTAGTAAATATACTGATTCAATTAAATAACCATTAGTGAACATCATTTTTCTCAGACCTGGAAATTACAATAAAGAATTCATATGATTCGGGCTCAGTGTCTCAACCTGTAATCCCATGCATTTCGGAGGCTGAGGTGAGTGGATTGCCTGAACCCGTGGGTTCGAAACCCACCTGAGCAGCGAGATGTCATCTCTACAATAAATCAAAAAATCAGCCAGGCATGGTAGCGCATGCCTGTTATTCAAGCTACTTAGAAGGCTGAGGCCAGCTGGGCTTGGTGGCTCAGCCTGTAATCCTGCACCTTTGGGAGGCTGAGGTGAGTGAATTGCCTGAGCCCGCGGGTTCGAGACCCGCCTGGGAAGTGAGACCTCATCTCTACAATAAATAGAAAAAATCATCTGGGTGTGGTGGCGCATGCCTGTAATTCCGACTACTTGGAAGGCTGAGGTGGAATGATCACCGGAGCTCAGCAGGCTGAGGCTGCAGTGGCTGGGAGCACCCACTGAACTCCAGTGTGGGCGACAGAGTGAGACTCCAACACACGCACATACACACACACACAAAGAATTCACATGAAACCAAAAACAATCAAAATAGCCAAAAGAATCTTATCAAAAGAAACAAAGCAGGAGCTATCACTGTTCCAGACATCAAACTTTACTCTATGATTACAGTAATCAAAACAAACTTGTGTTCATACAAGAAAAGGTCCATAGGCCAATGGACCAGGACAGTGTATGAAATCCTCAAATTCTCAACCAACTCTTCTCTAAAAAACACTCCAAGACCCCTGGGTAATGGAGAACATATTCAGTAATGGTGCTGGGAAAAGGCTGACCACATGCACAAGGTTGAAACAGGCCCCCTATCACCATACACATTAACTCAAAGACCTAAACGTACAAGACCACATTATAATAATCTTAGAAAACACAGGAGATACCATTATGGAGACTGGAACCGGAAACTAATTCCTCTTCAGAAACCTAAATACCCATTTCGTAATAAGTAAGTTAGACAAGTTAGACAAGGGATCTCGTCAAATTAATACACTTCTGCAAAACAAAAGAAACCATCAGAAGAGCAGGGATACAGTCAGCAGAGTTGCGAAAATGATTCTCCAACTATATATTTGTGAAAAAGCATAATATCTAGAATCTACAAGAAACTCAAACACTCAGAAAATTCAGACAAACATTCACTTTGAAAAGTGTATAAAATACGTGATTGGACACTTTTCATAAGAAGATATACAGGCAGCCAGCAAACACATTAAAATTGCTCAGCCTCACTCAACATCAAAGCAATGCAAATGAAAAAACTTTGAAATACCACATACCCCCTGTAAGACTGGCCATCATTAATAAAACAAACAGTAACAGGCTGGTAAGGATTTCAGAAAAAATAAATGCTTGTACACTGCATGTGGACTGGAAAGTAGAGCAACATCTTTGGAAAACATTGTGGTGATTTCTAAAGGAACAAGATATTGACGTACCATGTGACTCAGTAATTTTCCTGTAGAGAATATACTTCAAGAAACTCACATCATTTTACAGAAAAGATACCTCTGCATGTATGTATCTTGGAGCTCTATTCACAATTGCAAACAACGTGGTACCAACCATGTTGCCCATCAAAGCAGGAATGGATAAAATAAATGTGGTATATATACAGTGGAGTATTATGCAGCCATAAAAATGGAGAGATATAAGGATTTTGTAGAACTTTTGATGGATGTGAGGAAGGTCGTTTTCAGTGATTTATCACAAAAAAAAACAACAGAGTTCCAGATATTCTCACTCGTGAGCTGAACTTGATAACTTATAGTGCTGTAAGAAACTGATTGGCAGTAGTTGAATCTGTTTAGGGGAGGGGTGAGATTGGCAGTGAAAGGGATGCTGCTAACGAAGCGAGGGACATACCTCATCAACCAGGGACCCTGCATAATCACTGTTTGTATATCTAACTCTGAACTGTACCCCAGGTTTTTTTTAAATTTAAAAATAAATAAATACATTAATAAATAAAAGTTGTAAAACATTCAACTGACATTATTTGTTCATTTTATCTTTTATGTTTTCGTTTTAAAAATCATTACAATTCAGGTTTGGGACTAGATATATTCATTATGCAGGGATTGATTTTTTAAGAACTGTATAATATTCCAATGATATCTCCTTTTCCTTTTAATACGTTGGAATATGTGGTATAATTCTGCCTTGAAAATTCATGTTTCTCACATAAATTATGAATATATTATTCTGCCTAAATTGAAACTTGTTGAGATTCCAGAACTATATCATTCTTAGAAAACTGAACCTTGAAATTCAATGTACCTAGGTGATATCATGAAGGCATAATGCATAATAAATATTAAAAATTGTAGAAGTAAAACAGTATCGTTATTTAATACAGCTTTTTTCCATTCTTAAAATTTGTGTACATTTTATTAGTGCACACTGTATTTTCTGCTTGTTAATTTTGATTAAATGTTACAGATGTGGAAAAATTAGAGAAAAGTTTCCCTTATATATTTGAGGGAAATATAAAATGACATTCCCTTTATATTTTAACCCAATTCATATTTTTAAAAGTGTATTACTTTTGAATTCCCTAGTATTTTCTCTACCTAAGACATAATGCTGTACTCTGCAACAAAGTATCCAATTAATCTGATACTTTTAGTCACCAAGCTTTTAAAATGAGGCACACAGAAAAAGAGAATTTGGGGCCCAATGTACATAAACAAAAATAACATGGAGATTTGCAGTGTGGTAAGTATTTGGGCTCCTCATTTGTATAAAAATTTAAATAATTGCAAATTCTGGAAAACTGATGATGATCTTAGCTAAAGCGATATTCAAATCCTCTTAGAAAATCTGCTCAAATGTGTTACATAATAGTAGAAACATCCAACAGTTTATAAACTAAAGAACATGCTAAAATAGTATGTGGTTGTGCTATAACCAAGCTCCAACAGGATTCGGTGACCATAATCATAAAAGGCTACCTCGTAGGCAACCCCCTTAGGTCCCCTTCCAGTGTGGGTGTTTCTCTGTCCACTCAATAAATACTGCTTCACACACACACAAAAGAACTACTTCGTTTAGTGGATTCTTGAATGGTCACTTATCCCTAGAGATGTTTTTGGATAGGTGTACACATGGTTTTCCTCACTTCTTGGAACTGAAATCCACCATGTCTACCGCATTTGGCAGAGCACAGTACACAAGCTCCTGAAGCCTAAGGATTGCTCAGTAGTCAAGGTCCTTCCCAGTATGATGTCAAATTTCTGAGACTGATGTCATCAATGACAATTTGACATGCTTGTTTACCTGATTTGCTTACCAATTTAATGTAAAAATTAGCATTTTAGGCAATCTACAGATTCAATGAAATAATCATTAAGCTAACATCATTCTTCTCAGATCTGGAAAGTACAATAAAGAATTAATATGAGCCAGCTAGTTGGCTCAGTCTGTAATCCTGGGATTTTGGGAATCTGAGGTGAGTGCATAACCTGAGCCCACGGGTTCAAGGTCCGCCTCCCAGAGAGACCACATTACTACAATAAATCAAAAACACAAGGGCCTGGTAGCACATGTCTGTCATTCAGGCTACTTGGAAGGGTGAGGCGGAAGGATCACCAGAGCAAGCAGGTTGAGGCTGAGGTAGTCAGGAGTGGCCATTGCACTCCAGTCAGGGCACAGAGTGAGACTCTAACTCAAAAAACGAAAGAAAGAAAGAAAGAAAGAAAGAAAGAAAGAAAAAATTCATATGAAACCATAAACAATCAAGAATAGCCAAAAAAAACCTTATCAAAAGAAACAAAGCAGGAGCTATCACTGTTCCAGACATCAAAGTTTACTATATGTTTACAGTAATCAACACAGCCTGGTATTGGTACAATATTATGTCCATAGACCAATGGATCAGGGCAGAGAATGAAATACTCAAATTCTCAACCATCTCATCTTGGAAAAAACCTCCAAGATCCACTGGGTAATAGAGAACATATTCAGTATAGGTGCTGTGTTGGGAGCCAACATCTATAGCTACATGACTGAGGCCTGTAAAGGCCTATCTGGAAGATCGCCACTGACATAGGATATCAGTTATACCTATAATATTGGCGTGTGATTAGTGACCAGTGTGCATACATGGCAGTAAAACTTATAAGTAAATCTCTATACACCTGATGTAAAGTTGCACAGCAGAATTGTTTTATATGACCTTGTCCCTTCTAAGTTTTACTTCTTTG
>NW_006945819.1:0-8665 GCF_000164805.1 Carlito syrichta | reverse complement strand
AGCTTTATAGAAAGTTTGAAGTCTGGTAGTGTGATACCACCTGCTTTGTTTTTTTTTGCTGAGGATTGTTCTGGCTATTCTTGGATGTTTGTGTTTCCATATGAATTCCTGTGTTGCTTTTCTTAGGTCTGAGAAGAATGTTGCTGGTAGTTTCATGGGTATTGCATTGAATTTGTAGATTTCCTTAGGTAAGATGGACATCTTCACAATGTTGATTCTTCCAATCCATTAGCATAGGATATTTTTGCACTTGTTTGTGTCATCCTTGATTTCTTTGAGCAGTGTTTTGTAATTTTCACTGTAAAGCTCTTTCACGTCTCTGGTTACAAAGATGCCAAGGTATTTCATTTTTTTGGTGACTGTTGTGAATGGAATTGTGCTTTTTATTTGGATTTCTCTTTATCATTGGTGGAAAGGAATGCAATTGGATTTTGCACATTTATTTTGTATCCTGAGACATTGCCAACAGCTTTTGTCAGTGTAAGGAGGTTTTTGACAGATTCTCTTGGGTTTTCAAGATACACAATCATATCATATGCAAAGAGAGATAATTTGACTTCCTCTTTTCCTATTTGGATATGCCTAATTGCCTTCTCTTCTCTTATTGCTCAAGCCAGGACTTCCAATACTCTGTTGAACAGGAGGGGTGAGAGTGGGCATCCTTGCCTTGCTCCAGTTTTCAGGGTAAATGGTTCCAATTTTTGTCCATTTAGGAGGATGCTGGCTGTGGGTTTCTCATAGATGGCTTTTACTATTTTGAGGTATGTTCCTCGTATGCCTAGATGATCGAGGGTTTTTATCTAGAAGGGGTGCTGGATTTTATCAAAAGTATTTTCTGCATGTAATGATATAATCATGTGGCTTTTGTTTTGACATCTGTTGATATATTTAATTACATTTATGGTTTTACGAATGTTGAACCAGCCTTGCAGCCCAGGAACGAAGCCTACTTGTTCATGATGGATGATTTTTGAGATGTATTGTTGAATCCGTTTTGCTAGGTTCTTGTTGAGGATTTTAGCATCTATGTTCATCAAAGATATTGGCCTGTTGTTCTCTTTCATTGTTGGATGTTTACCTGGCTTGGGTATCAAAGTGATGTTGGCTTCGAAAAAATGATTTGAGGAGAGTTCCATCTTTTTCAATCGCCTGGAATACCTTCAGTAGGATTGATATCGGCTCCTGCTTAAATGTATAATTCTGCTGGAAAACCACCTGAAGCAGGGCTTTTTTATGTGGGTAGTTTTCTTTTTACTTAGTCGATTTCCTTGATTGTTATTGGTCTATTTAGGGTCTCAATATCTTCTTGTTTCAATCTAGGTAGGTTGCGTGAGGTCAGAAAGTCCTCCATTTCCTTAAGGTTTTCAAGTTTGTTTTCATACAAGTGTATGTAGTAGTCTCCAATGATCTTTTGCATTTCTTCAGGATCAGATGTGACATCATCTTTTGTATCTGATTGTGCTTATTTGAGTTTTTCTCGTTTTTTTCTTGGTCAGTCTAGGTAGGGGACCATCGATCTTCTTTATCATTTTGAAGACCCAGCTTTTTGTTTCATTGATTTTTTTGTATTATCTTTTTGTCTTCTATATCTTGGACTTGGGCTTTTATTTTGGTGATCTAGATTCTTCTGCTGAAGTTAGGGTTTTTGTGGCCTTGCTTTTCCAGCTTCCTTAGTTGGCTTTTTAGGCTGTTAATTTGTGTTCCTTCCATTGTTCATGTGTATTTGTAGGGATATAAATTCCCCTCTTACTACAGCTTGTAAGGCATCCCAAAGATTTTGGTAAGATGTTTCTTCATTTTCATTTGTTTCCAGGTATCTCTTGATCTCTGTTTTGATTTCATCATTGACCCAGGCGTTGTTTAGCATCCATGCTGTTTAGTTCCATGTCTTTGAGGATTTTGGGCGGACCTTGTTGGTGTCAATGTTTATTTTTAATCCATTGTGGTCCGAGAAGGTGCATGGTAGAATTTCGGACCTTTTAAATTTGCTTATGCTTGATTTATGGCCAATTATGTGGTGGATCTTAGAATACGTTCCATGCGGTGATGAGTAGAATGTGTATTCTGTGGTCTTTGGATGGAGTGTTCTGTAGGTATCAATGAAGTCCATTTGGTCCAAATTTGCATTGAGGTTCTGGATCTCCTTGCTGATTTTTTTGTCCTGACGATCTGTCTTGGGTTGTGAGAGGGGTATTAAAGTCACCCGTTATGATGGTGTTAAGTCAATATCTTTCTTTAGTTTTCCTAGAAGTTGCTTTATTAAAGTTGGTGCACCTATGTTGGGTGAATATATGTTTTTCATAGATATTTCTTGTTGATAGATTGAACCTTTTATCATTATGTAGTGACCATCGGTATATTTTTTGATTTTTAATAGCTTGAAGGTTATTTTGTCTGATATTAAGATTGCTTCTCCTTCTTTCTTTTGTATTCCGTTTGCCTGAAAGTTTGTTTCCCATCCTCTTACTTTGAGTCTGTGGGTATCCTTTCTAGTGAGGTGAGTCTCCTGAAGGCAATAGATTGTTGGTTGATGATATTTTATCCATTTACCATTCTATGTCTTTTCAGTGGTGCATTTAATCCATTCACATTTAGACTAATAATTGAAATGCAAGAGTTGATCCCTCTCATAAGGTTCTTCCAGAGTAGTTGTTCCTGTTTGTTGTCTTTCTTTGTGTTTTGGAGTTGGTTCATTTGTGTTTTTAATCTTTTGCCTGTAGTCTTGTGAAGAAGGTTGTTCTCTTTTCCTTTTTTTCTGTGTTCAGTACTTTCTTAAGTGTTTCTTGTAGAGGTGGTGTGGTGGCCCCATAGATTTTTAGGATTGGGATATCTGGGAAAGATTTCAATTCTCCCTCACAAATGAAGCTTAGTTTGACTGGGTAGGTTATTCTTGGTTGAAATTGTTTATCTTTTAGAACTTTGAAGTTGGGCTCCAGGCTCTCCTAGACTGAAGGGCTTCTGTGGATAAATCTGCTGCTATTCTAATTGGTTTTCCCTGGTAGGTGGTCTGTCCTTTTTCTCTTGTTGTCTTTAGGTTTTTTTCTTTTGTAGCTACTTTGTTTAGGCGAATTATTATGTGTCTGGGAGTTGGTCTTCTCATTTGTTGCCTTGCAGGGGTTCTCTGAATTTCTTGTGCTTGAATTTTTGCATCAGTGATGAGATAAGGAAATTTTTCTTGGATGATTTCGTTGAATGTTTGTTCCAATGTGACCTCTGACTCTCTCTCTCTCTGCCTCAGGAAGGCCAATTACTCTTAGATTGGGTCTCTTGAAGTAATCATTCATCTCTTGAAGGTTTTGTTCTGACTTTTTGAGCTTCTTTTCCATGTTTTTGACAGTTTGGATTAGTTCTGTATTTTGGTCTTCAAGTTCTGAGATTCTTTCTTCTGCTTGGATAATTCTGCTTTCCATGCTAATTAGTTTGTTATTTATTTCCATCACAATATTTTTACTGTTGTTATTTCTGCCATCAGTTCCTTCCTATTTTCCTCTTGCCTCTCCTCAATTTTTTTAATTCTCTCTATTAATGCCTTGATGTCTGGGTTTGTTGCTTGTGACCAGTCATCCTAGGGGCTCTTCATTGTTGTGTTCCGAAGTCTGTTTTCTCAGTGTCTGACCTCGCAGGGTTCTGTGTGAGCCCTGTGTTCTTCTTTTGGGTTTTCTTCATTTTTGCGGATTTTCCTTCCCTACTTTTCGCTTTCCTCCACTTCAGAGGTAGAGGGGTTTCTTTTACTTCTGTTTTTTCAATCTCCTATTCTTCCTAATATATTTCCTCTTGATTTGTTCAGTTCTGGAGTTGGACTGTGGGTTGAGGGCAGACTTTTTTTGTAGTTTTGGGATTTAATTAAGGGGGGAGCTGTGATTCACAATCTCTCTGCAGATCCAGGTGTTCACCAACAGCTGTATGGCTAGTCTGAAACCCACTTCCACTGCCTTGGAGTCTGTCCATGCAGTGGGGTTGTAGGTTTAATCCCTTGGTTCCACAACAGGTGGTGATATTACACACTACAGTCCAGAGGGAAGCGAGCCTGCTACGGATCACAACTTGCTGTGGCAGCTTCACTGGGGGAGAACCCCAGGCCTCTCTCTGAGCTAGGTGTGTGGAATGGCAGCTGGGAGCTCAGAAGATCCTGCTTGTGGGCTTCACAGTCTGAAGTCGTGAGTGACTTCAGCTATGAGCTGGGAATGACTGCAGTGGCTGCCCAGTCCTGCCGCAGCGACTGCAGGAGCCACCCGGTACTGCCCTGGTGACTGCAGGAGCTGACCTGTCCCACCCAGGCAGCTGCAGGAGTCGCCCAGTTCATTGCAATATCCGAGTGGTGATGGCAAGTGACAGTGGCGGCTGAGCTCCCTGTGAAGAGCAGGCTGCGGAAGATGGGGTCTGCATTCCCTGGAAGAAAGCTAAGGTATTTATGGGTGTTCTCTTTCACAGATCCGTTTCACAGACCCTGCTGGCCCGTCACCATCTTCCTGGAAGTCCTATTTATTTTAATTTTTAAAAGAAAGTGGGGTACAGCACAGCATTAGATATATAAACATTGATTATGTAGGGTTCCTGGTTGATGAGGTATTTCCCTCGCTTCCTTAGCAGTATCCTTCCACTGCCAATCTCACCCCTCTGCTAAAGAGTTTTTCACGACTACTAATCACTTTCTTACAGCACTATCAGTGATCAAGTTCAGCTCATGAGTGAGAACATATGGAACTCTCTTGTTTTTTTCTGTAATAAATCACTGAAAACTACCTAACTCATATCCATCAAACTTTCTGCAAAATCCTTATATCTGCCCATTTTATGGCTGCATAATATTCCACTGCTTATATATCAAATTTATTTTTTCCATTCCAGCTTTGATGGGAAACATCCAGACTCAGTACAGTAGCCACTTCCGTCTCCCTCAGCATCGAACTGCTGGACTCTGGCGATCCTTCCGCCTCAGCTTTCCAAGGAGCCAGAATGACAGGCATGCACTACAACGCCCTTGTCATTTTTTGACTTATTGTAGTAATGAGGTCTCGCTGCCCAGGCGGGTCTCAAACTCACGGGCTCAGACAATGCACTCACCTCAGCCTCCCAAAAGTCCGGGATTACAGACTGAGGCACTGAGCCTGGCTCATATGAGATATTTATTGTAATTTCCAGGTCTTAGTAGAAAGATGTTCACATAATGGTTATTTCATTGAATCTGTAGATTGCGTGAATGGGTAATTTTTACATTAAAGAGGTTAGCAATGTCAGGGAAACAAGCATGTCAAATTGTCATTTATGACATCAGCCCCAGAACTTTGACAGCATAATGGGAGTTACTTTGAATACTGAGCAATCCTTAGGCTTCAAGTCCTGTGTACAGTGCTCTGCCAAATTCGGTAGACATGGTGGATTTCATACCCAAGAAGTGAAGAAAACCATGTGTTCACACCTATCCAAATACTTCTCCAGGGATAAGGAAACATTCAAGAATCCACTAAACTAGGTAGTTTTTAATTTTTTGTAACACAGTATTTATTTAGTGGACAGAGAAATTCCCTCACTGGGAGAAGACCTGAGGGGGTTGCCCACGAGATAGTCTTTTATTAATATAGACACTGAATCCTGTTGGAGCTTGGGTGTAGCAAAACCACCTACTATTTTAGAACTTTCTTTAGTTTAGAAACTTTTGGATGTTGTTAGTATTATGAAAAAGCCCTTGAACCGTTTTTCTAACAGGATTTGAACATCGCTTTAGCTAAGATCATTGTCAGTTTTCCAGAATTTTCAATTACCTAAATTTTTATACTAATGCAGAGCCCAATTACTTACTACTATGTTATTTTGTTTTATGTATACTGGGCCCCAAATTCTCTTTTTTTCTGTGTGCCTGATTTAAAATGCTTGGTGATTAAAAGTATCAGATAAACCGAATACTTTGTTGCAGAGTACAGAATTATGTCTTAAGTAGAGAAAATACAAGAGTATTCAATGGAAATACTCTTTTAAAAATATGAATTGGGCTAAAATATAAAGGGAAGGCATTTTATACTTCCTTCAAATATATAAGGGAAACTTTTCTCTAAGGATTGCACATGTGTAACATTTAATCAAATTAACAAGCAGAAAATACATAGTGCACCAAGAAAATGTACACAAGTTTTAAGAATGGAAAAGCCTGTATTAAATTATTATACTGTTTTGTTTTCTAAACTTTTTCAGATTAATTATGTATTCTGCCTTCTGAAGAGTAGTGAGGTACACTGAATCTCATGGTTCAGTTATCTAAGAATGTATAGATCTGGAATTTCAACAATTTTCAATTTAGGCAGAATAAAACATTCAGATTTTATGTGAGAAACACTGTAGCTGTCAATTTTGAATGCAGAATTATACCATGTATTTTAACGTATCAAAAAAGAAAAGGAATTATCATTGGAGTTTTATACATTCTTAAAAATCAATCTCTGCATAATGAACATTTCTAGGCCCAACCCTGAATTGCATCCATTCTAAAGTAAAAAATAAAAATAAAAAATAGAGTAGCACAATAAAGTCAGTTGTAAGTTCTACAGCCTTCATTTATTTATTTATTAATTTATATTGATTTTTTTAAAATATGGGATACAATTCATAGTTACACATACAAACATTGATTATGTAGGGTCCCTGGTTATTGAGGTATGCCCCTCGCTTCCTTAGCAGTATCCCTCCAGAGCCAATCTCACTCCTCCCCCTAAACATTTTTTACGACTGTCAATCACTTTCTTACAGCACTCTAAGTGTTCAAGTTCATCTCATGAGTGAGTACATATGGAACTCTGTTCTTTTTTCTGGGGTAAATCACTGAAAACGACGTACCTCATAACAATCAAACATTCTGTAAAACCCGTTTATCTGTACTTTTTTATGACTGTACAATATTCCTCTGTGTATACAACACATTTATTTTGTCCATTCCAGCTTTGATGGACAACGTGGTTAGTACCATGTTGCTTGCAATTGTGATTAGAGCTGCCAAAAGCATACTTGTGCATGTGTCTTTTCTGTAAAATGATTTGAGTTCCTCCAGGTATATTCTGTATAGGGGAATTACTGAGTCACATGGTAGGTCAATATCTTGTCCCTTTAGAAACCACCACACTCTTTTCCAAAGATGTTTCTCTACTTTCAGTCCACATGCAGTGTAGAAGCATTTATTTTTACCAAATCCTTACCAGCCTCTGTTATTGTTTGTTTTATTAATGATAGCTAGTATTACAGGGGGTATGTGGTATTTCAAAGTGGTCTCATTTGCATTTCTTTGATGATGAGTGAGGCTAAGCAGTATTCATGTGTCTGTTGGCTGCCCGTATCTCTTCTTATGAAATGTGTCTAATCACGTGTTTTGCACACTTTTCAAAGGGAATGTTTGTCTGATTTTTCTGAGTGTTTGGTTTCTTGTAGATCATTGATGTTTTGCTTTTTTTACAGATATTTATTTGAAGAACCGTTTTTCCCACTCTGTTGGCTGTATCCCTGCTCTTCTGATCTTTTCTTTTCTTTTGCAAACATATATTAATTTGTTGAGATCCCACTTGTCTAACTTTCATCTTACAGCACGGGTCATTAGGGTTCTCAAGGGGAATTGGCTTCCGGTTTCAGTTTCCATAATGATGTCCCCTGTGTTTTCTAAGATTATTATAATTTGGAGTTTTACGTTTAGGTCTTTGATCCATTTAGAGTTAATGTGTATGGTGATAATCAGGGGTCTTGTTTCAACTTGTTCATTTTTCAGCATTTTCCCAGCACCATTTACTGAATATGCTCAAGAGTGGATCTTGGAGATTTTTTTCAAAGATGAGTTGGTTTAGAATTTGAGGATTTCATTTTCTGTCCTGATCCATTGGCGTAAGGATCTATTATTGTACCAATATCAGGCTGCATTTATTATAGTAAACGTATAAAAAGTTTAAAGTCTGAAACAGTGATAGCTCCTGCTTTGATAATTTTGATAAGATTTATTGGCTATTCTTGATTGTTTATGATTTCTGAAGAAGTCTTTTTTTGAGTTAGTGTCTCACTCTTTCACCGAGACTGGAGTGCAGTGGCCACTCCCAGTCACCGCAGCTCGACCTGCTGGGCTCCATCGATCCTTCACCTCAGCTCTTCAAGTAGCCTGAATGACAAGCATGCACTACCACGCCCATCTGATTTATTGATATATTGTGGAGATGAAGTCTCCCTGCCCAGGTGGGCCTGGAACCTGAGGGCTCAGGCAATTCACTCACCTCAGCCTCCCAAATGCACAGAATTACTGGCTGAACTGTCGAGCCTGGCTCATATGAATTCTTTATTGTAATTTCCAGGTCTGAGAAGAATGATGTTAACTTATTGGTTATTTCATTGAATCTGTAGATTGCCTAAAAGCCTAATTTTTAAATTTAAGAGGTAAGTAAAATCAGGGAAACAAGCATATCAAATTGTCATTCATGACATCAGCCTCAGAACATTGATATCATAGTGGGAGGGACCTTGACTACTGAGCAATCCTTAGGATCTCGGGCATGTGTACTGTGCTCTGCCAAATGCGACAGACATGGTGGATTTCATACCCAAGAAGTGAAGAAAACCATGTGTTTCACCTATCCAAAAACTTCTCCAGGGATAAGTGACTATCAAGGATCCACTAAATGAAGTAGTTTTTTTTTTTTTTTTT
>NW_006945818.1:0-771 GCF_000164805.1 Carlito syrichta | reverse complement strand
CCCACTCCAGCAAAGGTAAAATGAGGAAATGCCTATGTAAGTTTTAATTTGCTCTACTTGTCTTAATATTACTTGTTTGTTTTAGGTTTGTTCAATTAAAGTTTGGGGGAGGATCACTTAAATATGAACTTTTAAAAAGATCTCTGATCACTTAAATATGAGACTTTCAAAATGGGAACTGGGATGGAAATGTGACCACTAGAGGATTTTTTTAAATGGCTCTAAGCTAAATATCCCTATACTCCTGAATGATCCTATTCAGTGCCACTTTTATAACAATTTTATTTTCAGATATGAATTCAAAAAATTAATTAGATGTATTATTTTTACTTATTTTTATTTTTAAAAATGAATTGGAGGGTGTTAAGAATAGAAGTAAGCCAGGCTTGGTGGCTCAGCCTGTAATCCCGCGCCTTTGGGAGGCTGAGGTGAGTGGATTGCCTGAGCCCGCGGGGGTTCAAGACCCGCCTGGGTGGGTGATACCTCATCTCTACAATAAATCAAAAAATTAGCTGGGTGTGGTAGCACGCACCTGTAGTTCCAGCTACTTGGAAGGCTGAGGTGGAAGGATTGCCGGAGCCCAGCAGGTCGAGGCTGTGGTGGCTGGGAGCGGCCACTGCACTCCAGTCTGGGTGACAGAGTGAGACTCCAACTCAAAAAAAAAAAAAAAAAATAGAAGTAAGGTGAACATTTGGGCATCTACTGTTGTAGTCCTGGCAAGATATGCTGATGATTTGAACTTGGGTGGTGACAATGGGAATAGAGTCAAAG
>NW_006945817.1:0-4620 GCF_000164805.1 Carlito syrichta | reverse complement strand
TTGATAAGATATATTGCATCATCTCCTTTTTTTTTTGCCAGATTAGGAAAATAAAATTAAGAATTGCATCTCAAGGGAAGATGAAGTTTTGACAAAGGCATCAATAACTACCTTTTGGTCTTTGGTGTTTCCAGTTATCATCCTTGCTATCTCTGCTCTTCCCTTCCTGTAGTTCCCACCCTTCTCCAAGAACTCAGAGCTCCAGTCTGACTAGTTATCTTCTATTATGAAGAAAAATTATGTGGTTAATAAATTGATGTATACTCTACATACAAGTACAGTAAGTCCCCTACATACAAACCTTCAAGTTGCAAACTTTCAAAGATGCAAACATGCATCCACATGTCCAATCACATAGTTAGCTCATGTGTCTGGCATAAATTGTCACGTGTGCTCCCTCTTTAAGTGGATGTGCTTTTGTGTACTTTACAGGACTGTATAGAATTCAGTAGTATATCTTTATTTCAAGCCAAGCATATATGATAAACCAATTACAGTACAGTACAATATAATAACTGATAGTTTTAGTTGGGTACCTAGGCTAACTTTGTTGGACTTACAAACTGTAATGAACTGGACTTACAAGCATGCTCTTGGAATGGAACTCATTCATATGTAGGGTACTTACTGCATTTCTATTTTAAAATCAGTCTACAGCATGACTGCAGAACTAAAACACGTCAACAGATATATGAAATTTCAAATACAATTAAACACAATTTAGGGGGAGAAAAATCTTTCTGACTCCCTTAAAGTTACACCATGTAAATGACATCACTTGCGCCACCCTGAAACTTAAAACTGACTCCAAGTATATCAGCCATGAAAAGGGATTTAAAGTTTGTAAGTTCAGGAATAAACATAACAGAATCCAGTGGCTCTGCGAAGGTCTCTCTGTTATCCAAATAACTCTAATACACAGAAGATTGTTAACTAATACTCCAAAATTAGAAAGTTTTATTTTATTGCTGTCTTTTCAAAATGTAATACTCATAAGCTAGATAACATTCTCAGCTTAATAAAGCATCCAATCCACATTTTCCAAGATGTTGCTATATGCTTGACTTTGTGCTAGGTATTGAGGGTACAAAGATATTTATGTAAGAAGCTCAGTAATTACGTAGGATTCAGACGTGAAAGAAATAACTAATAGGCAATGTATTAAGTGGTATAACAGAGCTGTGGGAGCTCTGTTTATAGCACTTTAATAGACCTTAAAACTGACTCCAAACTTTCTAATTTTGGAGTATTAGTTAGTGATGAGAGTAACTGAGTCACCTGAAAAAAAGTCTCAGAAGACTTTCTATAAAAGATGACCTTTTAACTGGATCCAACATGAGTGCAGTTTTTGATCAAAGGAGGAAGACAGCAAGCATAAAACTATAGAGAGTTGAAAGGACTCTACAAGAAGGGGAAAATCAGATGTGTGCATAAAATAATCTGTGCTAATTTGCACCTTCTTTTAGGTCTTAGACAGAAGCGTAACTATTTCCAAACTCAAAAAACATGCATGCATTTTCTCTTGATTAGCGGTAAAGATTAAAATATGCACTCATTCCATGTGCTGAAAATATGCAATATTTTTACCAAAGAAACATATACCACAGAGATATGGGTAGATATGGGAACTACTAGATATGTTAGTAGGCATTCTGATAGAAAACAATAATTTTTTAAACTGTAGTTTTACTACTTTTTACCTATTTGAATTCAGTTGTCTATTTATTTAACATTATTGAGTGCCTACCAATTGCCATGTGCTTTTCAAGACACTGGCAATTTTTTACGGAATAAGCCAAAGTAACCTGACTTCACTGAGCTTAAAATAAAGAGATGGGGAATAAAGAAATAAATATGTAATCTATTCCAGTGTGGCTAAGTTGATACATCAAGCTAGTCACTCGAGTAAAAGCAAAAGCATCAGATGAAATACTAGAAAAATAAAGAAACTGTGATTTACAGCATTAGAAACTGGCTGAAGCTATTAGAACTTGAGGATCCAAGATCACAGAGACTCTGGAAACTCAGTAAGGTGAGTAGACATTCTGTTGGCCATTTTTTCTTCTTAGGGTGATTCTTGGGATGGAGATAAATGCTAAGAATTGAGTCGGAGGGATACACACCCCTTTGTGTGTATAGGAGTCATTTGGTCCGCTGGGTGTTAGGGTCTGGGGAATAGGAAATAAACAATTATGCTGTGATATTCTGGCTACTGGTGCTACTGTCATTTGCCTTTTGTTAATGTAAAACAAAACCAAAATTCTAAACCACCCAACTACCTGAATAGAACCCCCTGGGCTAAGGGAAACCTTCATCTACAAAATAAGAATCTTGGTCTTCATAACCGCCCCTTATCTGAAACTCAACTCTCTCAACCAATGGTCAACTAATGGATCCCTAAAACACACAAATGACTCATAAGCCCCTCATCTTCGAGATGCCTTGCCTTTCTGGGCCAAACCAATGCATTCTTCACATATATTATGTCCTTGTTGGTACACTTCTGTCACCCTAAAATGTATAAAACCAAACTGTAATCAAGCACCTCGAGCACATGTTCTCAGGACCTCTTGAGACTGTGCCTTGGGCCATAGTCTCTCATATTTGGCTCAGAATAAACCTCTTTAAATATTTTATGGATTTTGGCTTTGGGTCAACATCTCTGACCCAGGAGTCTCATGGATTCTGTTAAGCAGTAGCATAGCCAAAAAAGCTTTGAGTAATTTCAGGAACAAAATTCACAAAAATTTGGACTGTTAATGTATCTAGAATTTAAGAATCTCAGATCCAGGAGAGATAGGGCATTGTGCCCAGGTCTGGAGACCTCTTTTGTGGTCATCCTCCTCCCTCAATGGTGGAAGATCTCTACATGATTTGGGGTCAGAGTTTTTTCTGTTACCAGGAGCCAAGTGTGTTACCATGTCTCTTTCACCTTGCTGCAATGAATGTGCTCCTCTAGACTGAGGGTAACAGTGTTTGTTGCCCTTTCCACAGAAGCTTAAGACTTTTACTCCATAGAGAAGATAAAGGAGAAGATTTTAGGGGAGGTATTATGCCTTTTCCTTTTTCACAACATCTGTTATTCTCCTCCACTGTGTCTGCACCAAGTTGGAGGCTTTCTCAAGATTCTCATTTGGCTCCCAATCTCTCATTTAAGCACCTGTTGAAGTCTGTGGTGATCGTGCACATATGCCCAATTTTCCTTTGTGACTGCAGTGCCCAGAGGTTCTATACACTCATGCTACACCAAAGTTAGCTTTCAGCAATTTGTCAAAAATTGTGATTAAATTATTCAGAACAGATATTATGGAGTCTGGCATCAATTGCAAAAACAACAAAAAACAAAAACAAATGTTCATAGTCCATTTCTCCTTCATATTAGTTTTTCTGTAGCTTTTGGATTAGGTGGTTGCCCCATAATCTCAGCTCTTTGATGAATTCAAAGACAACTATGAACTTGCAAATTATCTGTTTTTTATATTGTAAGAGAATGATGCCCGTTTCAGTTTTTAAACATCCTAAGCGGAAGCCAGAAGATAACTTTTCTCTTTTTTTAACCACTAGAACACACAGTTTCTTTGTATGTTAGGAAAGAACCACTCACACATTCTCACACTTTTATAGCAAATGCTTTTCTTGAATTTTATATGTTCAAATATTTTTACCACAAAAAATAAGCATTTGAGGTAATTATATATTGTTAGTATGAATTAATCATTCCATATTACATACATATATCATAACATCACTGTGTACCCCAATATATATAATTATAATTTGTCCACTTACAATGAAATATTAAAATATAAAAATAGAGCAATCTAATAATGACAAAATTCTTTGTGAGAAATAAACTAATTCTTATCAAAAGGTTGAGCACATGCTTGTAGATTTACTCTGTCAAAATACTTTGGCCCATTGGCATGTATAGCTTTTTTTATGTCATATACAAACAGATGGCACAAACTAGTAGAGTGACAGGCAAATTAATGAAACACATGTCCCCTTTTTCTGATATTAATTGTACCACCATATGATAAAAGACTTTAAAATTAGGCTTTATAAAATCCTATTTGCCATGGCAGTTATGTAACTAACTGGAAGAAAGTTATCTTTTAACACACTTTGCCAAATTAAGTAAAGGCATTAAACTACATCAGCAAGTAGTTTTAAGTTAATAGTAACTTGTGTCCTAAGTGGTAAATAAGTGACTCAGATTTGGCCAAAGAAGTAGCTCATGGGACTTAGAATATAAGGACTAGATGTGTTATATTTGAATAAATCTGCTTGGAAAAAAATACTTCTTGAAGAATATTTTGGAAAATAGAGGGTTTCAGGGAAAGGTTTGTTAAACACAGGTCAGTTTCCTACCAGATAAAAGTGCTTGTTTATAATTAATCTTATGGTGATAAAAAACGTTTTTAATTAGATCTCTAACACAAAATGGGAAAGGACAGGTTTGGGGTCTGAAACACAGAAGAGTTCAGGCATCTGCTGCCAACTAGCTCTTGCCAACATGTGATTTGCAAGTTAAATTATGCCAGCTGATCACATGGTACTTCTTTCTTCTTTAAATATCTTACTCAAAATGAGTTTGCTGCTCTACCACTTGGCTAAATA